>NW_027625250.1:0-7235 GCF_034508935.2 Berghia stephanieae
TAAATTTGTTTTCTGCGCAAAGTCCTTTGTAAAATTAAACAAACTCGGAAATTTGAAAATGATAGAATGATAATTAATAATAATAAAAAATCTAATAATTGAATAATAATAAATAAAAATTTAATAATAATAATAATAATAAAATAATAATAAATTAATAATAATAAAATAAAAAATAGTAATAATAATAATACTAATAATAATAAAATAATAATAATATTAAAAATGATGATGATTTAAAAATAATGATAATAAAAATAATAATAATAATACTAATATTGATAATTAATAATAAAATAATAATACTAATATTGATAATAATAAAAATTTAATAATAATAATTAAATAATAATAATAATAATAATAATAATAATAATAAATTAATAATACATAATAATAATAATTAAAATAATAATAATAATAATAATGATGATGATGATGATGATGATGATGATGATGATGATGATGATGATGATGATGATGATGATGAGATAAAGATGATGATGATGATGATAATAATAATAATAATAATAATAATAATTAGTGCACGGCTTTTATATAGCGCAATGCACGTTCAAATAAATAAATATACAAATTTACATGTTTAAAAACGTATACCACATGATATCAATGCAGCGGCAGTCGAAAGAAGCATTTTCTTTTAATTATGACCTTTAGATGATGTTTTTTTTTTTTTTTTTGGGGGGGGGGGATTTGTTTGTTTGTTTGTTTGTTTTTTGTCTTTTGGGTTTTTATTTTTTATTGGAAAAAAAAAAGATTTATATCAAAAAGGTTTCACCATGATTAATAAATTAGTTTAGATAAAATTAAGTTGACGTCACTCGGGTCTTTGTTATTGTTTTTTTTTCCATCCGAGTTTATGAGTGATTCCACTAAACTGTATTAACCAGACTATAAACGTTTTGGTTTCACACAGTTTTGGTGTGTTGGTCCGCTATACTTCCGGGTGGCTTTGTTGTGAACTTCTTAGCCAAACGCATACTATCTATATGAGACCCATTGACTCAAAGCGGGGTTCAGTTTGGGTTACCGAAACAGGGGATTCCTCGCCACAAATAGGGATAGATGGCGCTTGGTGAAGAAGCTCACAACATTGCCATCCGGAAGTTTAACGGACCAACACACAAAACTGTGTGTAATCATTATCTTTTTATAGTCCGAATTAATACAGTTTAGGAGAATTACTCATAAACGGGGAGGCAAAAAAACATAACAAAGACCTGAGTGACGTCATCTGCATACTATCTAAGATAGTTCGAAGATGACGTCACTCAGGCCTTTGTTTGTTTTGCCATCCGCTTTGTGAGTTGTTCTCTTTAAAACAGTATTAACTTGACTATAAAGTTCAGGGTTTTACACAGAGTTTGGTGTGTTGGTCCGTTATACTTCGGAGGGCAATGTTGTGAACTCCTTGGCCAAGCGCATTCTATCTATAGACACTTTGATAACCACCCCTGACAATCGTCATTACTGTAATTTGATTCAAGTTGATGTCACGTTCGCCCAACAACGGTGGCCACGTGGTTTCTAAACAAAGATAATCGGTACTTTTTATTCTTCATGCTGGCTAGAACTTTTCATATGTCATGTGATCAGAATGTATAAAAGTCAAAACATGATCATATTTATAATGTTTTTTTCCTCCTCTGGTACACTTTTAGCTCGTCGGAAAATATTTCATAAGGCGTCCGCCGTTGTTCCGACATTATAGAGCCAGTTACTAAGTTACCATGCGTCATTACGAGGGAAGTGACGTTACGACTGTTGAAGCGTATTTCGTTTTTATCTATAAACGTTCAGGTTACACACAGTTTTGTGTGTTGGTATGTTATATCCGGGCCCTCGGATGTTTGTGAGTATGATAGCTAACGCACAACGATTACACGTCTGTGCTGCTAGGATCAATCAGTGCTTTGTGTCAATGTAATTTGTGACATTGTTTTTGCCCAGTGTTGTCTTATTTGACTCGTGGTTGTAATAGCAACTTCCTGTTTGGATTCCAAATTAATTTTTTATTAAACTAAACAAAACAAACTTTACTTTTATATAGATATATGCGCTTGGCTAAGAAGCTCACAACATTGCCATCCGGAGTAATAAAAGGACCAACACACAAAAATAGTGTAAAACTTGAACGTTTATAGTCTGGTTAGTACAGTTATAGTGATAAATTTTTCATACACGCTGATGGCAAAAAGCAATAACAAAGTCCTGAGTGACGTCAGCTTCATTCTATCTATAGATAGTAATGCGCTTGGCTATGAAACTCACAACATTGCCATTCGGGAAGTATAAACGGACCATACCAATACTATGTGTAACCATGTACTTTTATAGGCAGGTTAATACGGTTTAGTAAGAATTACTCATAAACGCTGATGGCAAAAAACAATAACAAAAACCTGAGTGACATCAACTTCGAATTATCTATAGAGCTTATCCAAATTAATGTGCTCTAATCTCTTTACAATGGGTCCCTGACCAACACAAAAGTACAATGTAAATATATCATGACTGTTAGGCGATATTACAATTTTTTTCGGACAGAGGACAACGCTGTTACTCATTTTATTACCTGACTACGATGAAGGAATGCGTGTATAGAGCATTTTCCAAGGACTATAAACTATGCGCCGAGCGAGGTTTGAACCCCCGGACCCTCCGATCCGAAAGCGAGTGTCATAATAACACTTTACTAATAACTAATGAGGATCTTCCCCTTTAAAGACTTATTAATAAGTAATTTAAACCAAAAAAATAAAATAAACACAACTGTTTAAAATTTGGAAAAAATGACAGAAAAAAAAAATTTGATTTGTGAATGGACAACAGAATGTAAACAGCCCATTATTTTGGAGTTAGTTTAATAATGCCATCTTAATTCTCAATGCTGATTTCCTTTCCTGTATCGATTTCCAATTTCGGGAAATGAAGCGGGAAAAATTGAATACGGGGCGTTATTGGGATATCAAATTTTTTTTTTTTTAATTTTTGAAACCATTATCTTGGTGGGAAATAAATGGAGTCATTAACAATTTTAAATACGTTTATAATATAATAATTATCATTTGTTTTTTGTTTTTGTTTTTTTTTTTAAAATTTATTTTGCTATCATCGACTTACTGTAACTGTCAAATAACTTGGTAATTTTTTCCTGACTGTATTTTTTACAGTGGGGAAACCCAAAAGTGTTTTGGGCTCATTTTTGTAAGGGAAAACTTTTAAACTAGCGAAAATTATTTCCTTAACAAAAATGTTAATTTAACCATAATTATTGCGTTGGGTTCAGACCTTAAAATAATGGACGCACGATTTAAATTTTTTGATAAAAGAAGATAATTTTCAAATAGGGGGCCAAAAAAACAAAAAATTTGTTTGTGAAGGGAAAACAGAATGTAACCAGTGCCTTTAGTTTTGGGTAGTTATTTTAAATGAAGCCAGTCGTCAATACCAATGGTTGTTTTTCCTTTTTCTCTATCATTTTTCCAATTCTGAGAATGAAGAGGAAAAAATTAAAAAACCTAGCGATGATTAGCTTTTTTGATAAGACTGACTTAAGGCCTTTCGCTTCCTAATCATCCGATCGGGACCCTGGGCTGCCTCTCCAATCATCTGTGTTTTTCCTTCCACATTCACAGCTTTTGCTGTGGATTCTAAGTTCATAAGGTCTTCCTTTGTTTTTGAATTTTTTTTTTTTTTATTTCAAGGCGTTTTGGGTCTCGATTGAAGCAGTATAAATTGACGGGGGTGTTTTACCTTTTTTTCTTGTGTCCAATGGGGTGAAAAACGTATTCATGGGCTTTTTTTACCGGTATATTTTCATCTCTTTTGAGTATTATAATAAAATAAAAAATAATAATAAAATAATAATAATAATAAAATAAAATAAAATAATAATAATAATAATAATAAAATAAAATAATAATAAAAAAAATAATAAAAAGAAAAAAAGAAGAAAAGAAAAAAAGAAGAAGGAGAAGAAGAAGAAAAAAGAAAAAGAAGAAAATATACTTTTTTGTATCCAAAAAGTGGAAATTTTGTCAAAAGAAGAAGAAGAAAATATATCTTTTTTTTTCCAAAAAAAGTGGAAATTTTGCTTTGGTTACCTTTTATAACAATACAATTTGACAAGACACACTCACACAAGATCACCTATAACATATTTATCGAAAAAAAATTTTTTTTTTTTTAATTCCTTGCTTCCGGGATTAGCTACGCTAGTTTAAAAACAAAAAAAATTGGCCAGGGCGGTGTCTTTTTTAAAAAACAGTTGGGCAAAAAAAAAAAAAATAAAATAAATAAAAATAAAAATAGAGGACATTTTTGACCCTTTATAAAAGATCAAAGGGTTTGTCGTGCCTCAATCATATACCGTTTTGAAGGATCTTTTTACTGAACTAATAATAATGATAATAATAATAAAAATAATAATAAAATAATAAAAAAAATAATAAAAAATAAAATAATAATAATAATAATAATAATAATAAAAATAATAATAAAAATAAAGTATGATTACTTGACTTGACTTGACTTAGCCTCTTATTCCGTGGAGATAGGGCCTAACACACTCTTCCCTCTTCTTCTGTCCTTGGCACAGACCTTTGCCTCATTCCATTTAAAATTTGGAGACCTCAAACTTGGTGAAGGCTTCTCCTCCAAGTCTGTTTTGAGACCCGTTCCTCTTGCCCTGTGGGTTGGTTCCATTCGAGGCCCGCTTGGGTTTTGTTACAGGGTCTTTTCCCCGGGTTGGCCAACCCCCCCGCCACTTTCTGCGTCTGACCTGGACATCCTTTGTTTTTAGAATATGCCTTTTAAATTGTCAACGGGTTTGTGTCCTCATATTATCATATTTTAATTTTAAAAAAATTAATTCCCCTTTTTCATCCCCAAGGGGAAATTTGTCTTTAGGGTCTATTCCAAGGGGGAAAACGGGGAAAAACCCGCGTCAGCCCAGGCACCCGAAAGTGAGCTAAGGCTAGTGACGCTAGGGCCCACAACGCGGGGGGTATCGAACCTCCCTTTGGGTACAAGCAAAACCATACTGCTGAGCCACGCTTCCCTATTATCACCGTTTTTAAGAGATCGCAATGATAATACATCATTTGACCCCTTTTTTGTTTCAGGCTCGATCAAAATTAATACTGACTCCGTCTTTGGGCACAGAGTGTCGTTTGAATCAATGTGGCATAACATCATAATAAAAAATAAGTACATTTTGGTAAACCTTATAAAAAAGTTTTCAAAAGGATTTGTGTCCTCATATATAAACCGTTTTGAAAAGATCGGTCACGGATTAAGCATATTGCCCTTTTTGATCAAATACTGATCTCCTCTCTTTACCCCAGAGTTCGTTTGAATCAATGTGGCATAACATCTAATAAATAAAAAGATTACATTATGAATAAGCCTTTTAAAAAGTTTCAAACCCGGTTTTTTTGGGCCTCATATCATAATACCGTTTTGAAGGATCGGTCTGTGATAATACTTGAGCTTTTTTTTGAGCTTTTTTTATAGCGCAATATCCACTAAACGGCTCAACGCGCTTTCAAGGGGGCCCTGGGCCCAAAACCCCACAAACATGTGGGGCGAGACATGACGCCTGCAGGCGATATTACAAATTTTTGGGACAGAGACAATTGTTAACGGGCCGTACTCTTTTACACCGAGTACGGTGAGAGAATGTGAGTAAAAGCCTTCTCCAAGGGCTCAACTATGGGGCCCAGCGAGGCTCGAACCTTCCCATCCGAAAGCGATGTCATCCACTAGACCACATAGCCCACAATAATGCATAATAACCCTTGTGATCAAAATCTGATCTCCTCTGCTTGGGCCCCAGAGTGTCGTTTTTAATCAAATTTTGGGACAAAATCACAGACTGCAACTACAACGAAAAAAAAACGTTAAAATACAATTTTTGGCTTTAAAACTGAATAAAATTTGGGAATTTTTGATTCATTACAATGTATAAAAAGAAAACGTTGGGGCCCCAAAGCATCTATTCATGTTTTGAAGGCATATTTAATAGAGATGAAGGGAAAATATTAAATTTGGGAAAAGTTATTTATAGTGACTTTTATTTCCTTCTCTCGGGAAAATTACGATTTTTTTTTTACATTTCAAGTTGGCAGATCTGACAGCAATCATAAATAGATGTACATTACAGGATATACAGCCTTATAAAAGTTGTAAAAGGACTGTGTCCATCACCGTTTTGAAGAGATCATCACAAATCAGACCTGCCTAGTACACGAAAAATCGTCGAAAAACGAATTTTAAAAAAATAATTTTGCTCCAGCTACAGAACTGCATAGGTCACTTTGACCTAGCCATTGTAAAGTTAATATCCTGACACTGGCCAAAAAATGACGTCAAAATGCCCGTCTTTTGCCACAAAAGAAAACAAATCGTGAGTTGTATTCAATAGTTTACAAGGGATCGCTGGCCAAAAGCAACATTTAACAGTTTTAGGCGATATACAATTTTCTTTTCGGACAGAGACAACGCTGTTAACGGCCAGGGACTCTTTTTACACCTGATACGATGAGAAGAAGAATGTGAATAAAAAAGCCTTCTCCAAGGACTCAGTAATTCGCCAGCGAAGGCTCGAACCCAGGACCTTCCGTTCCGAAAACAAGTGTCATACCACTAGACCACATAGCCGCACAGCTTTCTGACCATAAAGAAAGAAAAAAAAATCCATTGTGTTCAGAAAATGCCCCTGTGGTTATCTGTTTAAAAAAAAAAAGGGGGGGGGGGGGGGCAGCGTTGCTCAGGCGGTACGGTCTTTTTTTTTCGCTTCTTACCCGAAAGGTAAACCGAGTTCGATCACCCGCCCCCTGCCCTGTGTGCCCTTGAGCAAGTCACCTGCTCGCCCTAGCTCAATTTAATTCGGCGGCGCGGGACTGCGGCCCGACGCCTGGGGCATTCCAGTTTTTTTTTTCCTTGGAATAATAGACCCCTAAAGACAAATTTCCCCTATGGTTGAATGATAAAGGGAATTTTATTTATTCTATAATTTAATATAGTGTTCTAGAAAAGGCCGGGGACGGTGATGAAATTTGGGGTAGGGTTTTGAAGTCTGCATCCTCACCCCCCGGGGCTGTTTTAAAAAAAAAAGGGGGGGGGGGGGGGGGGGCGTGGCTCACGGTACGGTCTTTGCGCTTCTTTCCCCCAAAGGGACCGAGTTCGATCACCCGCCGCTGCACTGTGTG
>NW_027625251.1:0-7235 GCF_034508935.2 Berghia stephanieae
TTCAAAGAAACAAAATAAATAAAGAAAGAAAGAAAGAAAAAACGATTAGAAAGTATAATGAAGACAAAAGTTATTCTTCTGGCATTGTAAATGACTGAAATACTGTGATTCATCAGAACACTCTTTCTGTTTGCATTTGTTTTTTTTTTTAGGGGAGGGGGTATTTTTTTTAAATTAGGGGGGGGGGGGGGGGTTAAATTTGTTTGAGTTTAAATGAAACTTTCATTGGCCTAAATGTAGAACTGACAGTCGACCATGGGCACCATTGTAGTCTAATCAGTCGCCTATCAATATCACGTGATTTGATTCGTCATAGCAAAAGTAAGTTCAAATATGACACGGAACGAAATAGTATCTATACCAGATGTGTTGCTTATTTCCTCTTTGGAAATCTTTTGCGTTGAGAGTATGAAGGCTGCTATCTTACCTGCCATCGTGTACTAGAGAGCAAGATGTTTTTATTCTCTATTGTCTTCTGGCACTTTTCTATTCACTTCATATCTTGTTGTTACCAACATAAGTGCCTGCTCCACTCACTTTTCTGAATTAAAAATTCACCCCATACACCGGAGCATACTCAATGTCTCAATCGTTTCTATGTTATATGTTTGTGTTGAGAATATTGGCTATTAAGCTTAACTGCTGGTCAAAATTATTCGCGATGGTGGTGTACGAACGAATCGGCGGTCTCAAGAAGTGGGTGAGAGAGGGATCTAGTAATGACTTTGGGTTTGAAACGAATATTTTTGTGTTCGTGGATAGCTCACACGGTAGAGCCACGCTCTCACCTGCCAGGCGGAGTTGTCGTACCAATAAGGTCGCAGGTTCAAACCCCACCACCGCCGCGAAAATTTTTATTCTCTATTGTCTTCTGGCACTTTTCTATTCACTTCATATCTTGTTGTTACCAACATAAGTGCCTGCTCCACTCACTTTTCTGAATTAAAAATTCACCCCATACACCGGAGCATACTCAATGTCTCAATCGTTTCTATGTTATATGTTTGTGTTGAGAATATTGGCTATTAAGCTTAACTGCTGGTCAAAATTATTCGCGATGGTGGTGTACGAACGAATCGGCGGTCTCAAGAAGTGGGTGAGAGAGGGATCTAGTAATGACTTTGGGTTTGAAACGATATTTTTGTGTTCGTGGATAGCTCACACGGTAGAGCCACGCTCTCACCTGCCAGGCGGAGTTGTCGTACCAATAAGGTCGCAGGTTCAAACCCCACCACCGCCGCGAAAAATTTTTATTCTCTATTGTCTTCTGGCACTTTTCTATTCACTTCATATCTTGTTGTTACCAACATAAGTGCCTGCTCCACTCACTTTTCTGAATTAAAAATTCACCCCATACACCGGAGCATACTCAATGTCTCAATCGTTTCTATGTTATATGTTTGTGTTGAGAATATTGGCTATTAAGCTTAACTGCTGGTCAAAATTATTCGCGATGGTGGTGTACGAACGAATCGGCGGTCTCAAGAAGTGGGTGAGAGAGGGATCTAGTAATGACTTTGGGTTTGAAACGAATATTTTTGTGTTCGTGGATAGCTCACACGGTAGAGCCACGCTCTCACCTGCCAGGCGGAGTTGTACCAATAAGGTCGCAGGTTCAAACCCCACCACCGCCGCGAAAAATTTTTATTCTCTATTGTCTTCTGGCACTTTCTATTCACTTCATATCTTGTTGTTACCAACATAAGTGCCTGCTACCACTCACTTTTCTGAATTAAAAATTCACCCCATACACCGGAGCATACTCAATGTCTCAATCGTTTCTATGTTATATGTTTGTGTTGAGAATATTGGCTATTAAGCTTAACTGCTGGTCAAAATTATTCGCGATGGTGGTGTACGAACGAATCGGCGGTCTCAAGAAGTGGGTGAGAGAGGGATCTAGTAATGACTTTGGTTTGAAACGAATATTTTTGTGTTCGTGGATAGCTCACACGGTAGAGCCACGCTCTCACCTGCCAGGCGGAGTTGTCGTACCAATAAGGTCGCAGGTTCAAACCCCACCACCGCCGCGAAAAATTTTTATTCTCTATTGTCTTCTGGCACTTTTCTATTCACTTCATATCTTGTTGTTACCAACATAAGTGCCTGCTCCACTCACTTTTCTGAATTAAAAATTCACCCCATACACCGAGCATACTCAATGTCTCAATCGTTTCTATGTTATATGTTTGTGTTGAGAATATTGGCTATTAAGCTTAACTGCTGGTCAAAATTATTCGCGATGGTGGTGTACGAACGAATCGGCGATCTCAAGAAGTGGTGTGAGAGAGGGATCTAGTAATGACTTTGGGTTTGAAACGAATATTTTTGTGTTCGTGGATAGCTCACACGGTAGAGCCACGCTCTCACCTGCCAGGCGGAGTTGTCGTACCAATAAGGTCGCAGGTTCAAACCCCACCACCGCCGCGAAAAATTTTTATTCTCTATTGTCTTCTGGCACTTTTCTATTCACTTCATATCTTGTTGTTACCAACATAAGTGCCTGCTCCACTCACTTTTCTGAATAAAAATTCACCCCATACACCGGAGCATACTCAATGTCTCAATCGTTTTCTATGTTAATGTTTGTGTTGAGAATATTGGCTATTAAGTCTTAACTGCGGTCAAAATTATTCGCGATGGTGGTGTACGAACGAATCGCGGTCTCAAGAAGTGGGTGAGAGAGGGATCTAGTAATGATCTTTGGGTTTTGAAACGAATATTTTGTGTTCGTGGATAGCTCACACGGTAGAGCACGCTCTCACCTGCCAGGCGGAGTTGTCGTACCAATAAGTCGCAGTTCAAACCCCCCACCGCCGCGAAAAATTTTTATTCTCTATTTTCTTCTGGCACTTTTCTATTCACTTCATATCTTGTTGAGAGCAAGATGTTACTAGCACAAAATAGACAGATTAGTCTCCGTCTTGAGGGAAGAGCCGAGCTAGAAAACATTTTATAAAATTCGATTTTTCTGTCCCTTACTTCGCTTAGTCTTAAGACCAGTTAAGTCATTTACTAGACTAGTACATAAGTCAATATAGACCGTTTACATAAAATTGGGGCCCCGGGTGGGCTAACAAATTATTTTTATCCTTTGAATAAAAAGCCTTATGAATTCAATTACAGATTCTGTTGTTGTTTTTTTTCCCCTTGTTTTTTTCCCTTTTTCTCCATCTTCTAATCGATTTCATCAACTTCAAGTGTGGAGCCACTTTCAGACCTAGCATAATATGGATTGTTCACTCTGCTGAGTCTAAAATTTTTTGGGGTGGCTGGTACTTCCAGGTAATATCAAAATGGGCCCGTTGATGGATTACTCCTGCTAGCATATGTTTCCTATTTGAAGCAGTCCCTTTTGGCTGGCTTTTTCCTTGGTGGTTTTGATTTCAGATATACAAGGTTTCTCTCTATTCTCCTTCCTTTTTACCCGCGCTGACATAGCCTTATGGTAATAATGTCGCAGGCACCGTAAAAGTAAAATCCCTTTTTAAAAAATTTCAAGAGCAACATTATAGATTGCTGTCACGAGTGGAATTTTGACATGGCATATTACCGTCAATTACGTTGACAGCAGCCATTTGTTAATTGGGTTGACACGAAGTTACCTCCACTAGCGAGGATGATACTTCACATCTATGTGCGAAAAAAACAAAAACAACTCTAATCCACCCGCGTCTTCTCACATTCAGTCAATACCGGATAATGGTAAATTAGATGTTGGACACACGTAAGACACGCCCACCACCACGTTAGCATTATAATAATTATGCTACTTAAAATATCTACACATATAACGCTCACGTAGTAGACTATTTTACTAAAATATTATTAGGCTTGTTTAGCCGTATGTACCATTTGAACATTTTATTAGGTTTGACTTTAGACCAGTCCTGAGTAAACATTATTCATATTATAAGATTAAGGCTTCCGGTAAACATCATGTACAATATTTACTATGTATACCACTGTCTCAGGGCACATCAGTCCCGCAGACAGGCCAAGGAAGTCTAACACGGAGAAATGTGACGTCCTGTATATATTTATCATATCAAACTAGATTTCAATCCCTTCATAGTATGGCCAACCTGACACCATTGCATCAACCGGCACCCAACATGAACGACCTCGACCTCCACAAAGATAAGCTGTATGTAATTAAAACAATAAAAATATGTAAATACGTACATTAATATTATAAAATAGGTTCAATCACATTTACTTTATATTGTCAGTTATAAGTGAAACTGGAACTTGTTTTTTTAAAAATTCATTATTTATTTCATTGTGAAGGTTATATCCTTAACAGCTATACGAGCCATTACTAATTGCTGTTTAATGTTTTGTGTAATATATAACGGAGAAATCCTAGGATTTGCAGACTTCTATTAAATTTTATTTTGATTAATAGGGCGATTCTGTGAGTGCAGAAACTGACAACCTATGTAAAACGCTCTAGTGGTTTGGAGAATTATCACTTAATTTTTTCTTAAATAAAATTTAAACTCCACTTTACTTTAAATACCACTTTACAATTGCTAGTAGATTGTTCTGTTCCATTTTACGAGTCCCTTAGTCTTACGTTTCATTTTGTGCGTTTCACTTCAGATCCACATCTATTCTTCTATCATCCTCCTTTTTACTGGCACACGGATGACCCAAAAGTGCCCAAGCGCCATGAAATCCCCCAAAACAACGCGAAACAAACAAACAAACAACAAATATATTGAATTCTAATAGATAATTAGATTTTTGCTCTTTTCCCTTTCTCTTATCGAATACGTCAGCTTAAGTCGTGACTCTACTGCTCTCAACAAGTCGCATCCGTTATCGAGCATCAGAAGGGTAAAATCCACACAATAAAGCCAGAGGCTTATAAAAATCCAGACCCCTATATTGGGCTTATATAAATTCATATAGATAATTAGAAATGCGATTGTTTACAAACCGCATGATACGACCTTAAAATGCTGCTATTGAGTTCATTGTTATTACCCATAGCAACGGATACCACCACCCCCTAGGGAGGGAAATAACTTTGCTTGTACCTGCTGTATAGATGGAATGAAGATGACGTCAATCAAGTCTTTGTTATTGTTTTTTGCCATCCGCGTTTATGAGTACTTCTCACTAAGCTGTATTAACCTGACTATAAACGTTCATGTTTACACACAGTTTTGTGTGTTGGTCCGTTATACTTTCCGGATGGCAATGTTATAGAGCTTCTTAGCCAAGCGCATACTATCTATATTCTATTATATTTATGTTTATTTTGTCTTAAATTAGCTTCGAATTTTCATCAAAATAATTCATGATGGTGTATAAATATGTGCTTATATAACGCGTAACATCATGATCATTTCAATTCAGGACCAATAAAGTATGTCTAATACTTTAGATAATATCTAAGGAGAAATTAACTCCAAGTGATCATCTTCCCTATACTATCGTGCTACTACTACTACTACGACTACTACTATAACTACTACTACTACTACTACTACTACTACTACTACTATACTACTACTACTACTACTACTACTACAATTACTACTGCTGCTACATGCTACTGTACAACAGCAACAAACAACAACAGCAACTACTACCACTGCTTCTTCTTCTTCTACTACTACCACTTACTACTTACTACTACTACTACTACTACTACTACTACTACTACTACTACTACTACTACTACTACTACTACTACTTATACTACTTACAACTATTACTATTACACTTAGCTCGGCTAAACCATGCGATAAAATATTTTACATAATCAATATAAGGTTATGAAAGAATAGGTAAAAAAATGAATTAGGCAAATTTGCGGCAACATTTTACTCTACTCACCTACTCTATAATAACTGAATTTTGGCATGGTGTGAAAACCAAGGCCCAAGAACCAAAACCAATGAACAAATTTTATCACTTCCGGTTCAGAAATAAATAAAAAATGAACGCCATTTTGATCGCTAAGACTGGAAATTAGAAGGTCTTTACCAATCCGATTATAGATATAGCTGAAGAAAAGCATCGACACTTTTTTTGGTTCTTGGTGAAGGCTTTAGTCAAACCATGAGTCAAGAGGTCCATATCTTGGGAGTAAGATAAGCCTTATATCGAAGGCAGAAATCCGGTATGAAGGTACTCTGTATACAATCGACCCGAATGAAGCAACGGTAGCCCTTGCGAAAGGTAGGGGATGAAAACTTGCTTCTTTTCAATAGATTGATAATTAGCAGTCTATCAAGGTTCTTTTATGTGATAAGTATGTGTTTGAGAAACCAGGTTTAAGCTGTTGGTGTATAAACACAAGAAATGTAAGATTTCAATTACGCTCGGAACTTAAATTGTCTAAAAAAGTGAGGGAGAGTAAGGAATTCGACACTTAAAAAATTGAAACTGGAAGCTCGGGTGGTACTGGTGTATTGTCACCAGATAAATCAACACCCGAAACTCGGGTTTATATTGTCACCAGATAATCCGGCACCTGAAACTTGGATGATTTTGTAAGCAGCAAATAATTCAACACCCAAAAGTTGATTCTTTAGATTGATGCTTTAGACTTCTGATTTTAGAATATTAGATGTGGTTTTCTGTTTGTTTACTGAAGTTACTGTTGTTATGCCTATGCCATGCAGTGCAGTGGCAGCAGCTTCAAAGGTGCTCATTGGGGCTCGTTACCCACAACGGCACGGGTACACATATGGACAGGTGCGGGCAGGGGGGTCCATACTAATCTTCTTCCATTCTATCCCCCTATCCTATACTATGTCTGTTCTCCAACATGTCTGTCCTTTGTCTTGTACTTGTAATGAGATTACTTAGTTTTGTCCTGGCCCTGGCTGGGAGGGAACGAAACAGTCAAATGCAGTTATTGTTTTGAGAGATATTATTTTCCTTGTAAATCATCTCTCTGTTATGTATTATGCTGCCTCTATCTCACCCCCCCCCCCCCCCCCCCCCCCCCCCCCCCGATTGGATTACCGAAAAAAACGTCGCCGGCTTTTTGCGATTTGGATTTGATTGCTTTTTTTTTAAATTGTGCAACTTGTGACAAGAAACTTAACAAATTACTGCATTACAACCTTTGGATTAAACATACAACAATTGTGGACTACTATTATGAAGACTAGCATCCTAGACTAGGGGGGTGAGAATAGTCACTTCGTTAATGTTAATTGTAAGCATAGTGTATTCCTGAATTCCTCCTTGTTGGATTTTGTGCTTGTGTC
>NW_027625252.1:0-7234 GCF_034508935.2 Berghia stephanieae
ATTTTGACGTTTTGAAATCAAATTTTAAAAGTAAAATTAAAATTTACATAGATCACATTTTTTAAAAACCCTATTACATTAAAATTTTGAAATTGTTTTATTTTTTTGTTTAATATTTTTTTTTGGGCCCAAAAGTTTTGAACCGGGGGGGTATTTTTTTTCCGGTTAGATTGACTAGGACCAGTCAATTTGAAAATTATTTTTTTTTAAAATACAGCGCATTTTCGATAAACCTCCGGAAAAAAACCTACGCATAATTTGCGTTGACGGGCAACTGATAAACAAAAATTTTTTTTTTTTTTAAATAATTTAAAATTGAGCTTTTATGTGTGCAATATCAAAAAGGCTCAAAACGCTTTACCGGGCCCCGGCCAACGCAACATTTAACAAGCGGAACATGAGCTATTGGGCGTTAAAATTTTTTCGGACAGAAAAAACCTTTAACGGCCAGGGTATCTTTTTACCCCGGGTTAGGGGAAAGGAAGTGAGAAAAGGTCTTCTCCAATGATAAAAACCCCCAAGAATCCAAAGCGGTGTGTCCCATAGACCACATAGCGCATATCATTGTGCTTAAAATGCACATTGAATTAAAACTTTAAAATATGTTCCCCACCGGCAACAAATACCAAAATAAATAATTGCAAGGGTTTTGAATGTTAATCTAGAGTTAAAAAATATACAGTGCCCCATAAAAACAGAGATTTTCATTTTTTAAATATCAAAAACTTCAAAAAGCTAAAAATAAACATCACTTTTTCTTCAACAAAAAATCAACAACATAAAAAAAAAATAAAAAAAAAAAAAATAGACATTTTTATTGACCATTTTTACAAAACGAGCTCAAAACTTTACAATGGGTCCCTTGTCAACGAAACACTTAACTGTAAAAAAAAAAAAACAAACCCAAAAAAATTTTTTACTTTTATATAGGCTTTATCCACTAAACATGCTCAAGCGATTAAAAGGATCCCTGCCCAACAGAAACACGAAACATGTAAAAAACAAGTCATAACCCCTGTTAGGCGATTTACAATTTTTTTTCCGCACGACACCTTTCCCACCAGGAGTCTTTTTTACCCCTGAGTACAGTGAGAAAAAGTGAGTAAAGACCTTTTTCCCAAAGGGGATCAACTATGCGCTGATGAGGTAAAATCCAGACCTTCAATCATAAGCGAGTGTCATCCACTAGCAACTTGTTGCTGAAAACGCAGGACAAAACTCATTTAATATAATTTAAAAAAACCCATCTGAGCATTTTTATCTAGGGCTATTTATTTTTTTTCTTTTAAAGTCAAACTTTTGGATTTTCTTTTTGTTTGAGAAAAATTGCGTAGTATTTTGGGGTAGGGTTTGCTTTTGGGTGGAATTTTCCGGGTTTTGAGCCCACTGGGCGAGAGTTAGTCTTGAAAAGGTTCTTTACTACTTCGTCCTGTACTCGGGTTGAAAAAATGAGTATTGTCTCTTTGGAAAAAGTGTAAATTGCCTAACAGGCATATGTCTCTTTCCCTACGTTACTGTTGCTGTTGGTGGCCCCATTGAAAGCTTTGTGCACGTTTGGGTATTGCTTTTAAAATAAAAAAATGCTCAATTAAAATTATTATTCAGTGAAAAATAATGCTTTTTTAAAATATTTCCTTTATTTCCACATTTAACCCAGGACATTTACACGGTGACAACACATTTTGTTTTAAAGATACAGCCCAAGAGTTTACTGTAAGGGCCGCTGTTTTTTGGGATAAATTGTTTAAGGGACTTATTCGGACTATAAAAAATGGGGGAACAATAGCTGATGTCAAAAAAGGTTCCAATTTTTGGAAGTGTAAAATCAGTCCTGCCTGAATGGAGCATACAATTGCAAGGGCATCCCCTCCCAAACCGGGTTAATGGGATTTTTTTTCCCCATTTTTTGAGTCCCCTGCGTATAAAAAACCCCATTTTTTTTCCTTTTTGATTACACCGCCGTAAAATAAAAAATTCGATTTTTTTTCCCCTTCAGTCTTGCCCAAAAAAAAAAAAAAGTAAAAAAAAAAAATGCGATTTTGTTAAATGATTTTCATGTTGGTGAGTAAAATTTTTTAAATTTTTGTACTGCTTTCTATTACTGGGTTTAAATCAGTCTCCTCCCTTTTCGAAAAAAAATAAAATTTTTTTAAAAATAAAATTTAGGTTTTTCCCCCTTTTTTTTTCCCCCAGACTCCTCTTTTTTTTTTTGTTGACTCCTTTTTTTTTTTTAGATATTTAGCTTTTTGAAACTTATCTTTTTCTGGTTTCAGGTGAGGGCATTTTTTTTTTTGCTAAGAAATACGGTCATCGATAAAGTATAAACCCTTTTTTACGCGCGAAGTCATAAAAATTACCCATGTTTACACAAAAATAGTAAGCCCCCTTAGTTTCAAAATTTTACTATAGGTAAACCCCAGGGGACAGTTACACATTCCAAGGGTTTTTGAACGGAAGAAGGAAGAGTGTGCAAACTTTTGCATCCCATTCTTTTTCAGAATGTCCAGTTGTTATATTTCATTGCACACTTTTCCCCCTATTAATGATGTCAATTCCCCAATATACACCCTATCTTTTTTTTTTAAAATATTCTTTTGGTCTCAGTTGGTTAAGCACTCGTTTTACATGCAAAGGCCCTTTATTGATCCCTGTTTATTCAAAAAATTTTTTGACCCCCTGTCAAACCACGTGAATGGGTGTGGTTGTTAGATTGGTGGAAAATTTTTTGATAGATAGGTCCTATCCAAAGGGTGGAAAGAAATTAATTGATTGTCCTTTCCCAGCATAAAACCGAAAAAACTCTGGGGGAATTATTTTTAAAATTGTATTGCTTTTTTTTTTCACTGTATTTAAATAATTTCAAAATGTCAATACCTCCCTGGGATCTCAAATTTCCCTTATTTTCCCCAGTTGTTTATTTTTATAAAAATTTAATTCACCTTTTAAAGAAAAATTCACATGCAAACAGGGTCCTTTTTTATTTTCAATCTTTTTAGTCTCTGCATAGTCATTTATACTTAGTTCAGTAGAGTAGTGTAGGTATGGGGGGACCCCCTTCGAAAGTCTTCATCTGCCTTTTTCCCTAAGAAGTTTATTCCACCCTTTGGTTTGTCACGGGCATGGGGACGATTGAATCCTGGGCCCGGACGTGTCGACTTTTTGTCATGGAACCCCTTTTTCACACTCAAGGGGCCCTTACACATTGTTATTTTTTCCCGTTTGTTACCTCCACATTTCCCATCAGGACTTCCCCCGGTTTTTTTTTGCCTTTTTATTTTTTCCCTGGGATGATTTTTTGGGTGGTGTTGTGTCTCCAAAAGTGTCCCTAATAGTTCGTTTTTTCCCTTTTTACCTTTTTTAAAGTTTTTTGGACCTTTTTAGGGAAAATGTAAAAAAAAGAATAAGAAATAAAATTCATTGATTTAAAAACGTTAAATAAAACATATTCAACCCCAAAAAAATTTCTCCCCTTATGGGAAAAATTTTTTTCTTTTTTTCCCATGCTTAATTTTTTCAGCACTATTTTTGGGACTGTGGGCCAGAGCAGAATCTGTTCTATGGCAATGGCCAATGGGGGGCAGTGCAGCCAGCTTGAAAGGGGAAAAATAATAATGTAATCCAACCAACTTTCTACAAAACTTAAATGAACCAATTTTTCTTTTCTTTATCAAACTTTGGCGGCCCCAGGGGGGTTTTCAATCGAATTTTGCGCCCAAAATTTGAATGTGCTTTGTCAGCAGCATTTCCCTTTTTGGCGCAACCTAAAATGCCCCAGCTGAAAAGGTTAAATTGGAAAATCTTTAATTTAAGTTTTAAAAGGGAAACGAGGAAAGATGTCTTATTCCTGACAATTTTTTTTAATTTTTTTTTCGTGTGATACCCTTTCTTGCACGGAAGTAGGATCCATCAACCCAGGGTTCGAACGAAACTTTAGGTAGTTGAGAAGAAAAATATTTCAAATACTTTTACTTACTACTACTACCACTTAACCCTACTTCCACTACATTACTACACTAATATATCTATACTCTAATCTACTAACTAAACAACTATACTAACTTACAAACCGCTTGTTCTCCTTATATCCGCTACTCCTACTCTACCACTACTACTAAACACTACTAAACCCACTACTACTTTACTACACTATAATACATTCTAAATTTTTTTTCAAAAATATTTTCCCCCTTACCCAAAATTTTTTCAACCATTTTGTATTGATGGGGCTATGACATTTGAATTGATCTGAATTGAGGGGAAATAAGGTGAAAGGGGTCCCCGAGCGTGACAGCGAGGCCCCCTCTTTGATTGTTAAAATCATTTTAAACTTGTTATTTTTGGGAAAAGTAATTGGGAAAATCATTGCTGTTTTTTCGAAGAAGGAAAATCTAAAAAGTTTAAAAGAAATTGTCAATTATGAAATTGAATTTTTTAAGTTTTTTAACAGCCAAAATTCATGAACGTGCTAAAGTGCTTTTCAAAGGGTCCCTGGCCAACGCAACACTTAACATGAGGATGGGACATGAGCTGTTAGGCGATATTAATTTTTTGATAGAGACAACACTGTTAACGACCTTAGTACGTGAGAAATTGTAATAAAAAGCCTTTTCCCAAGGGCTCCCCTCTGTGTGAGCGGGCTTAACCAGGATCTTCCGATCTGAAAAAAGAGGGTCATACACTAGCCCCATAGCTATTTTAGGGAAAATTTTTCTGGCTAATTAATGTTGTGTTTTTAACAAAAATTTTTTTACATTTTTCAGTATGGTGAATTTTAATGGGAACTTTATTTTGAAGAAAATTCGTTCTTAGAATTTTTAGCAAAAATAAAATTACAAAGTTTGTCTTTATGAAATTTCCTATGAGTAGAAAATACTATGATTTTGAAAAAAAACTATGAGTAGAAAAAATTATGAGAGGATTCCAATTTGTAATAAAAAATATTGAAAGTAAATTTTTTAAAATAAAATAATGATACGAAAAGGTGTGTGTCTGAGGTTCAATCCTCGTTAGGGGGAAACTTTTTTGGGAAAATTTTTTTGCTTTTTTTTCTATTTTTCATTCTAAATTTTTGCCAAAATTGTTTCTTTTTCTGAATTGTCTTGGTATTTTTTTATTAGCGCAAATTTTCCCCTCATGCTCAAAAACACTTTACAAGCATCATTAAATGTTGGCTAAAATTTGGGGCCGGTTTTTGGCAAAATTTAAATTTTTTCGGATGAGACAACCTGTTACGTCCGGTACTCATTTTCACCTAAATTGGTGAAAATGTAGTAAAGAGTTTCAAGACCAAATTGCCCAGCAAGACTGAACCAGGCCCTTCCCCAACGAAAATGAGTGTCTACCCCTAGACCACTAGTTGAAAAAAAGTACACCCTTTTTTTTTTTGCTGATTTTACTTTTTAAATATCACAGAATATGTAAAAGTCAAAAAGTGACCCAAAATTTAATGATTTTCTTCTAATACATTTTATGCCGTCAGAAGTACTTATAAGACGAAGATGTTTATGATGATGAGATGATATAGAAAATTGTGTGAAAATTTATTTGCCCCTTTTTCCCCTATCTTTGAACCACTTGCTTTTACGTCGAAGGAACGACGTCACAACGTTTTAACCCTATTTAAGCACATTGAAAAGATTTAAACGCCTATAGCCCGATGATACGGTAAGGCGTATATAAACGCCCTTTATTTTAAATTTTTTAATTTAAAGTGAGGGTTTCATTATAGTTTTTGTTGGGCACAACAGAGAAAAAACAATCATGTCAATGCATTCCCCCCATAAAATGTTTACAACGGATTTTTATTTTTTTAAAATTACCCCTTGATTTATCAGGGGCCAAAAGGACCAAGAGTTGCATCCAATTTCCCAAAAATTTGAAAAAATATAGAAAAGCCAACTACCGTTTCCAAAAAAAAAAGAAAGGTAAGAACGGTGTTTTTTTTTTTAGAAATTTGCAAGGAGACTTTGATTAAATGACCAAGGAAATGTAAAAAATGAATTTTTAAAAACCCCGATCAACACTAAAATTTTGTTCCTCTCTGACAGTTTTTGGTCTCAATTGTTTTTGCATCATTGTTTTTTTTTTTGTAAAAGATTGGTTTTTATCTCATCTGTTTTTTTTGTCATCAATCTGGGTTTTTAGTCATCAATTGGTTTTTTAGCCCTTGGTCTTTTTTAGTTTTTGATGGTTTTTTTTTTTATCAATTTTGGGTTTTTTGTCATTTATCTGGGTTTTTAGTCATTTAATGATTTTTTTGGGACAATCTGGTTTTTGTCTTTAATTTGGTTTTTGGTAAATAGGGGTTTTTGTCATTTTAACTAGTTTTTTAATCTTGATTGGTTTTTTTAGTCATAAATCTGGTTTTGGTCATCAATTGGTTTTTTTTTTATCGATCTGGGTTTTTTTGTCATTTATTTTTTTTTTGGCTCAAAATATTTATGATGTTTTATTGGTTGAAAAGGGTTTTGAACCGAAACGTTTTGTGTTTGGGATATTTTTTTTTTTTAAAAAACCCGTTATATTCTTTTTTTCCATTTTTTTTGTTTTAATTACTTTCAGTAAAAATACTGTATTTACAAGTACGTTCCCTTGCGCTGAAAGTGGGGAAATGGGTGAAAAAATTTACTGTTGATTGGGAAAAAATTATCTTCGGATAAAAAACCCGTACTCGAACGTATACATTTTTTAAAGCAGTGTGGGCTGGAGAATGTTGTTTTTTGTGTTTCATGCCGTGGCCAGGGTTTGGTCTTTGTTTGTACCTAAAAGGTTCCCAGTGCGATTCCCCACTCTGCGCTGTGTGACCCTGAGCAAAATACCCCGCCCAACTCAATTTTCAACCTGCACTGCGGGACGCCTGGGTTTTTTCCCTTTTCCCCGGAATAGACCCAAGAGACAAAAAATTTTCCCCCCCCGGGAGAATAAGGGAATCATTAAAAAATTTTAAAAATTTTTTTTTTAAAGTAAAAGTTCACAAAATGATTGGGAAGACGGGAAAAGATGACAAACGCTGTCTTTATTGAAAAACCCCTCACGGGATCTTCATACATAAAGGCTGGCAATCCCCGGTTTCAATTAAATTACTTACTTTCCCCTTTTATACAATGAAGGAGAGAAAAAGAGAGAGAAAGGAGAGAGGAGGAGAGGGGAGAAGGAGAGCGAAAACTTTTTTTGTTTTTGTTTTCCTTAATTGAGCACTGTACTCCCTTTACTTTCTTCCATTTATTGGTTTTTC
>NW_027625253.1:0-7234 GCF_034508935.2 Berghia stephanieae
TACTATATACAAAAATACTACTACCCCTACTACCACTACTACTCTCCCTACTCCCGACTACAAACGACTATTTACTACAAACTCCAACTGCTATACTTCAAATTCTAATAAAACTTCTTCGTTTTTTACTATACTTATTTCCTTCCTACAACAAACTATACTATACTACTATCCCTACTACAAATACTACTATAACTATATTATTAAAACAACTAACCCAATACTCCCTAATACTAATAAAATACTACTATACTACTACTACTACTACAACTATACTATTTTCTACTACTACAAACAAATACTAAAATACTACTACTACAAATTTTCCAAAAACTACTATACTAAATATAAAAATATTTACTACTACTATACAACTACTATACTATTTAACTACTATTCCCTACTACTAATACTATCTCAAAAAATCCTTCTTTTTATCACTTTTTCTACCCCCTTGGCCCAATAAAAGAAACAAGAAAAACTATGTAAAAACTTAAACGTTGGTTATAAAAAAAATTATTGTGCAATGCTTTTAATTTGGGTTTTCTTTTTTTATCATAACACCTGCCACCCAAATTTTAACTTGTAACACAAAAAAAGTATTTGTAACGTTGATTGTTTTTTGAATTTTTCTTTACGGTTAAAAAATTTCAATAAACCCCCAAATAAAAATCAGAAACTTAATTATTAAAAACAAATAAAACTGTGTTCTGCCCAGGCCTTTAAATTTGCTACACGGGGCCGAAATTCTTCTTTTTCCCTTCTTCTTCTTTTTTTTCCTTCTTCTTTTCCCTTCTTCTTCTTTTCCCTTCTTCTTCTTTTTTTCTCTCTCTCTCTCTTCCGCCTCTCTCTCTCCTCTCTCTCTCCTCCTCTCTCTCTCTCCCCCCTCTCCTCTCACCCCCCCCCCCCCCCCTCAATCCCCCTCTCTTCCCCAATAGCTGTTTTTTGGCTATATAAACATTGTTTGTAAAAGGGATAAAAAGTGTAAATACCCCAAAAGTTGTGTTACGTTGATTGTTTTTTCCTTACTTTTACAGTTTAGAAAAAATTTTTTAAATCAAAAAAATGGATGATTAAAAGAAAAAACTAATACAGAGTGACGTCAAAAAGACCCAAAACCACGAATCTGGGGCAGTCGCCCCAAAAAATGAAACCATTATTATAATATTGGAAAACCATGGGAAAACTCCCACATTTTTTTGAAAATCGATGGAAGGGTGTTTTAGAAAATTAAAGGGACTTTTTTAAACCGCTTTTTCAATAAAACCCAACACAGAAAACTCCCTAAAAAACTTAAACTTTGGTTTTTATAAATCTTTTGATGAAATGCTTTATTTTTTTTTTTTAAATAATAACTTTGCACCCGATATAACTTTAAAACACACAAAAAATTTAGTGTAACTTTGTTTCCCCTTTAATATTTATTTTTTATACTGTTAAAAATTTAAAAAGCAACCCCAAATGAAAACAAAAAAAATTTTTCTTGAAAAAAAACAAACTGTGTCTACTCTGCCCTAACCAAAAAAAGGCCCAGTATCTGGGCGGACCCAGATCCAACCCGTTCCAAAACGCGTGTTATTTTGAAATTTACAAGGGAAACATGCTTCTGTAAAAATGTTTGAGTGGTCTTTCCCTGGATTTGGGGCATTTTTCCCCTTTTCCCCACAATAAAAAATGACAATTGTTTGTAAAAATAAATTTAAGCTATAAAAAATTTCCGTTTCGCTTAAGCGGTATAATTTAAGGTTAATAAAACATTTCCCCCCAAATTTCCCAAAATAATTTTAAGGAAAAAATTAAAATATGGGTGAACTCATTAAAAATCTCACCCAAAAGAACCTTTGCCCACACTTTGTGTGGCCTTGGAAAGGGTCACCCCCACCCCTACTCGGGTTTGTGGCCCTGCATTGGGAAATTTCCTGAGTTTTTCATTTCCCCTTTAAAATTTTTAAAGGAACCCCAAAAGGGCAAACTTCCCCCAGAGGGAAAAAAGAGAATTTATTTATTTTTTAATTTATCTTTTGGTCAAAAAAAAAACCCCTTTTCATTTTTTTCCCAAATTTTTTGTATGAAAGTTTTTGGGGAACCCAAAGGACAATTTTTTAAAATTATCATTTTTGGGTCATTTTTGGGGAAAATTTCCCCATATAACGGAATTTTTTTTAAATTAATCGTCACCTTGATTAAAAAAAATTTTTCAAAGTATAAAATTATAAAAAGTCTTTTCATGGATTGTAAAAGTGACAGAAATAAAATTGTTTTTTTCCCTTTGGTTTTAAAATTTTTAAAATAATAAAAACAAAATAATAATAATAAAAAATTAATAATAATAATAATAAAAATAATAATAATAAAAATTAAAAATTTAATAAAAAATAAAAAAATTAAATTTTTTTGTCATAAAAAAAAAAATTTACTACCATTATAAACGACATGGGCCCAATCATTAAGCAGGTGCAAATTTTTAAAAGACTAGCTTTTACATGGGGGACAGAGGTGAAAAAAAATCAGTTTGCTGTATTAAAATTTAACCCCCAAGGGGGCAAGGGGAAAAAAAAATTTTAAGAAAATCGAAACCCTTTCCCTTTTAATTTTAAAGGGTAACTTTCTTCAAAGGGAGAAATTTTTTTAAAAAGCACAATAAAATATTTCTACAAAGCAAAATTTAAAAAACCTGGAACTTTATAATTCTAAAATAAAGGACGAGAACAAAGAAACTGGGAAAGACTGTTCCTTATCTAAAAAAAACCCAAAAGGCTCGAAAACAAAAATAGACCTTTTCACTTCGGTAATGGGGCTTTTTGGTTTTTTTGGGTTTCACCAGGGAGCCGGGCCTAAAGGACAAAATAAATCATAAAAAAATAGAGTTTAAAGATAAAACCCTTTCCCTTTTGGGAAAAAACACTATAAGTAATTTATCTATAAAGAAAAAAAAAAAAATTTTAAGTAAAATAAAAAAATTTCATTTTTTTGTGATAATTTCAGATTTTCTTTTGAGAGAAAGGGAAAAGGGTCACCGCCGAAAAAGTTTTGTAAAAGATTTCCCTGACAGGGTTCAAAACCCTTTGCCAGCATGTAAAAAATGATGTTTAAACTTAAAAAAAGACTATGGTATGATTTGACCCATACAAAAAAAAAAATTTTGTTTTCTGCATCAAAGTTACGCCTTTTTTACTTTTTTTTTTCGCCCAATTTGGGAAAATGATGAATTCAAATTTTTTTCAAAATAATAAAATAAAATATCCCTAGTTTCTTCTATGACAATGAAAAAGAAGAGTATATGGTTTTCCCAAAAAAGAAAGTCATTTGGGTTAATAAATAAAAAAGTTTATTTAAGGGCGCGGGGGCGCAAAATGCCATTTTTCGAAGAAAAAAGATTGCGATTTTGTTTATTTCCAACCCTTTAGTGAAAACCCCCTTTGGGTACGGATTTTCCTTCTTTTATTGCCCCCGGGGGCTCTTTTGCTTTCCAAACTGTCATTACTTGGCACGCCGTGCCTCGAGCCCCATCTTCTTTTTGGGTTTGCTTTCCCGGCCTGCTTAAAAGAATTTGGGGCCCGGGAAACCGGGAAAAATTGCTCCCCTCAAATTTAAACGCATGGTTAAATTTTCATTTTTTTTTAAAAATCCTTTAATGGCCCCTTTTCCCCTCATTTTTTTTATCAGCATGGCGCCCCACAGAGATTTAACAGTGTTTTTCCCCTGATATTTAATTTTTTTGGAACCCTAATTTTTTTATACCAAATATTTTTAAAAGATCGGTTTGCATTTTGGTAAACCCGTCAAGGCAATTAAGTAAAAGGTCGGGGTGTGACAAGTCGCGGAAAACCCGGGGGTTTCACGCCCCCAAAAATCGAAAGGGGATAGGCTATTGTCTTTCGCCGTTTTGCAATCACCGCCCTATACTTTACACCCTTTTTTATTGCTAGTTTTTTGGTAAGGCTTCTCATCCCTGGATAGCTTATGGAAGTAAAAAGGGGCCCAAAAATTTCTTTTTTTGCATACCCTAAAATCAGGGTTTAAATTTCATGGATACATTTTCCGTAATGAATTTATATTTTAAACTATCACTTTTATCTGTCAATCTGCCTTTCCCCCCTTTTTCTTCCCGTCACTCATTGTTTTTCCCGACTTTGGAAATTTTTCACATTCCTAAGCCGGGTACCCCATTTTTTTTTGTTTCGTGACCCGACATTCCCCGCTCAACTGTTTGTTTCCCCATAAGGTTTGGGAAATTTTTTACGGGTTTTAAAAATATTTGTATCCCCCCTCACCCATAAATCCGGTGTATCGCAAAAATGGGTTCTCCTCTTTTCGAAAATATTTTCCGGAAAAACTTCCCATGCCCCCTTTGCTTTCCACCCCAAACGCCCCTGACGTACATACCTTTGAATTTTTTCACCAGTAACCGAGTGCTTTCCCTGTCGCCAACCAAAAAACTTTTCGGTTACTATTCCAACCCCTTTGCCGGGGAAAACCCTAGTTCTTTCGTCCCGGGCCACGGGTACGTTTAATGTCCTTCAAATTCCCCCCCTTTGTCGCCCCTTTTCTGGGCCTTTGGGAAAATCAATTTTAACCCCCCTTACGAAAACCCCCTTTAAAAACCCGAGGGCTTCACAACACCCTCCTGAATAGTCTTTTTAAAATTTTTTAAAAAATGACTTCTGAACAGGAGGGGAAAAATCTCAAACCACAAAAAACCTTGAAGTCCCCTAAAGCCCCCCATCCACGTAACGCTTTGCGATTTGCTCTCTCCAAATTTACAAGAAAGAAAAAAAGGCTAAACCCGTTTTTTTTACATTTTAAAAGGATCAGGGTGACCCTGGGCTAATTTCTTACAAGGGCAATTTGTGGTATCGCAAACAAAACAAAACCTACTTTTTAACCCCCGCGCCCCAGTTTCTTTAAATTCAACTTTTTCTATAACACTATTACCAAAGTTTTGGGAAAAAAAATTTTTTTCTTTTAAAATGCTTAGATCCCAAAAATTCTAAACCCCTTTTCACTTTTTAAGTTTTCCCCTAAAACTTGAAAAAATTTAAAATGTCGTTATCATCAGAACTGATAGCTCAATCCAATTCCCTCATAAAATATTGCCAATTTCACTTCACATCGAGAATTTGGGCGTGGGGAGGCTTTTTTTTTTTAAACACTTGATTTTACTACCCTAGCCCAATTTGCAAAATTTCAAAAAAGCTCCTCACTCTATCAAATACACCCCTAAACACCCCTAACACAAATTTAAAAGCACCTTTTTTCTAAAGTTTGTAAAACCCTTACCCTTTAAAATTTTCGTTTAACTTTTGGTTTTGACACCCCTGCGAGAACGAAATTTTCAAATCAAATTTGACTTTTAGACTTTTTTTTTGGAAATTTATTAAAGAAAAAATTTTTTGATCAAAACCCGGGTTCAAAACAATGTATTCCCTTTAAAAACGATATTTAAAAAGGACGCTTTGAAAAACTTCTCTTTTTGGGGTTTTTAAAAAAAAAAAAAAACTAGAACAACACGAAAATTACCCGGGCATTGTACTTAAGGACGGGGTTGGGTGGCAGGCTAGAACCCTTTATTAAGTACGGGGGGCACAGGGTCTAGCCCCACTTTTTCTGGGGGGCCCTTGGGCCCCGGGCGTTTTCAAAAGGGCACATCCGGTAAGTCGAAACCCTTTTTTGGGGCAGGGTTGCCAGAAAATTTTTTTTCAAAAAAATGCCAGGGAAAACTCACAAAAGGGCCAAAAACTCAAAAAAAAAGCCAAAGTCTGTTGAACCCCCCACCCCCACTAAAAAAATTCTCACTTTTGATAGACAATTTCTATCATACCTGGTGGCTTGCGTGTTTTTTTTTCTTTTTTAAAACTTACGAGGATATTTTGTCGGGGGCTGAATTTGAGGAATACTGGGGAGGCGGGGCTAGTTCGGGGTGTGAGTTTTAAAGCAAATTTTCCCCGATGTGAAAGTTTTTTTTTTACGGTTTAGAAATAATTTAAAAAAAGGGTCTTGAATATAATATACAAAAAAGAAAATGCCAAATAAAAATCCCAAATCCAAATTATTTTTCAATCCCAAAGGGTTTTAAAAAAATCCCGTTTTTGGAATCGGCATTTAAAATCCAAATGGAAACCCTCGGGTCCGGGGCGCCAACCGCGAACCATGATTGTTTTTCCCCCGATTTACGAGCTCATCAATTTCAATACGTAGTTTTCAAAAAGGGCCATCGCTATTGGTGAAAAATTTTTCATCTTTTTCAAAATTTGCCAAATGCAGTTAAGAAAAAAGGGAATGAGACTGACACCATTTTTTTTCGCAGGGTTCTGTAAAGGTAAGAAATTTTTCTTTTTCCCTTTTTTTCTTTAAAAAAAAAATTTTCCCTCAAGGGGTAGCTAGGACAGTAAAAAATATTCGAGCGGTGGCGATATTTTTTGATGGATATAATATGATGAATGGAAAGTAATTTTTTTTTGTAATACAACACGCCTTACTGACGGGGGGTGTGTCTTGTTTCTGCATTTCCAATTGATCTTTATATGGGGTTAACCCTTTGATGATTTTATTTCTAATAATTGGTTAACTGTAACTGTAACAAATGGGTTGGACAGGTGGGCATTTAGTGAGCAGCAGCAGTGGTAATGGAACTCAAAATTTTTGATCCCCCTCCCCAGAAGTATAAATTGTTACTGCAAATTGCCGAGCACGTTGGGGGGTGGGGGGGGGGCAGTAACTCTAAAAATTTGGGGGGTTGGGAAAAGTCCAGTTTTTTTCATTTTCCGCATTAATTTTAAACTAATTATGGCTGTGACCCGATTTTAAACTTGGAGTTGGATTGAAAAAGCCCCATATGATGATATTGATAATGACTGACATGTTCACATAGTCTGTAGATATACAGTATTGTCAAAAAAGAAAAACAATAGGGATATTATCATTATTAATTACTTTTTTTTTCAATTTTTTTATTATTATTACATTATTATGATTTTTATTATTTTTATTTTTATTATTTTATTATTATTATTATTTTATTATATTATTTTATTATTATTTTTATTTAAAAATTTTTTAACTTAAGCAATGGCATTGGTATGGGCCCTTTTTTATGCAGTAATTTAATTAATTTTTTTTTTTGACAGCCAAAAGGAAAGAATTCAGTTGACCGTACTGGTTCCTGACAATCAAGAAAAAATAGCTGGCTCAAGATGCTTTTGGCAATCTTATCAATCAGCAAACCCTTTTTGTG
>NW_027625254.1:0-7233 GCF_034508935.2 Berghia stephanieae
GCTATTTGAAAAAAAAAGAATAAACTTTTTTTAAGAAGGGCTTACTGTCTGTTGACATCTTGCCAAAAGATGCCATGGCATTTCATCAATGTGGTTGAAGTTTGCACTCGTGAGTGAAAATTCAGTCAAATTCGCACTTTATTTCGGAGAAAGAACCTTTAAAAAAAATAACAGCCCTACATTTCTTTCTTCCTCGCCCATTAAATTGAGGTTTAAAGAAAAAAAATGATGACTAAAAATTTTTTAAAAAAATTATTGTTTCTTGCTGTAATTTGGCTGAAAAATACCAAATAAACCTCAGTTATAAAATAAATCATAAAAAAGATGATTAATAAGAGAAAGAATGGTTTTGAAAAATATACGACACCCCAAAGCCTTGCAATTACAAGCTATACAACTACACCTTAAGCACAAAACACAGCCAAATTTTAAAGAATAACTTTAAATCAACTTAAAAAAGGGAAAAAGAAAAATAAACACACAAAAAAAAAAGAAGGAAAAATAGAACCCTGGGTTTCCTCCGAAAAAATTTAAAGTTTAAATCGACAACCAAAATCTTTATTTACAAGTCATATTCGACCACAAATTGTATTATGCACTTTTTGGGACCCATACACAAAACACCTTTTGATAAACGGAGCAAAACAAAAACAGCCGCCGTTTTGTTACGCAAAAACATGAAAAAACTAAAGGTGTGAGCAGCTAAAGAAAATTTAAATGGAAGTCTCCCCAAAAACTGGAGGAAAATACACCCCTGACCATGATATATAAGAAAAAGAACAACCGGGGCGATTTCAAATCTGACCCCAACTCCAATACTAACATCCGACCCCCACATGACATTTCATTCCCCCGACATCCAACAAAGACCCAAAAAATTTCTCATTTTTTCCCCAAAAACCACAAAATTTGGGAAAAACAATTTTACCGCGGGAAGTTACATCGCACCCATTTTAATTTATTTACAGAGCTTCAGACACTGCTGAATTTTAAACTTAATTTATTGTTTTATTTCAAAATCTTCATGATGAAGGGGGACATTTAAAAGGGAAAAAAGAAGATTTAGACTGATAAACCTCAGTTTTCCCCTTTTAGATCTGCAAAATTAAAGACACATTTTAAATAGAAACACACTAGAAAACTTTATTGAGAAATAAAATTTTAATTAACTCACATTTTACAGGCAAATTTCATTTAACAAAATAAAGAGTTTAAAACCTAAATTCTGGCTTTCTTTCCTATCCTTTCCGCAAATCTACAAGTTAGATTTTCTTTTAAAGGGGGAACACCATTGGCTTTTTCCCTCCAATAAGTATAATTACAAGCCTTTTTTGTATTTTTGAAAAATTTTCACTGTTGCTTCTATTTCCCGGCAAAGATAAAGATTTAGATATCATTTTTTAATCTCTCCTTATTCTAGTGTAAGGGAAAAATTCTTTATTGACATCTTTGTCTTTTTAAAATTAAAAAACAAAAAAACATCATGAAATGTCAAGGAACAACTTTCAGAGGGTATATTATCAAAAACCCAAAATTACAAAGTTCTTCAATAAAAAAATTTTAAACCTATAAAAAAAAAAAAAAAGAAAAGAAAAAGAAACTTTAGATTCTACAATAAAATATTATCACTTACTCACACAAAATAAGAAACAAATTTGGAGAACAAAGAAAAATATTTCTGAAATATTGCATTCAACGAAGATTTAAGAAAAGGGGTTCTTTTTGTGTTTAATCTCCCTTAAAGGAATTAGAGGGGTTGACTGACCCATCTTTCATTCTTTCCCTTTTTCACTGGGGAGGACTTAAAAAAACATAAAACAAATTATCAACAAATAAACTTGACAAAATTGGCAATGTTGAAAAATAACAAACCAAAAAATCATTAAAGATAAAACACTACTAACCTTTTAAAAAACTCGCGAAAACGTCACTTGCCCACATAATGAAGATTCTTTAAATTTTGCCCCGCTGTATTTAGTGGGACGATTCTTCAGGGAAATAACACTTCAAAAGTTTTTCTCCACTTTTTGGATCTAAAAACATAAAACAAAAAGTGTTTTCGTGTCAATGAAAAAAACACAAGTAATCTAAAAAAAAATTTTCAAATTTTGCAAACATAACAACTAATTCATTTGAACAAACCTTTTAAATGTATCAATGTGTTTTTTCAAGTTTTGTCCATACTCTAAGTAACTTGCACAAGCTGCGATACACAGTTGGGTTTTTTTGGAAAACCCTGGGGTAATTGGTCTTCTCATGACACTTTTGTTTCTGCGTGTCGGGGGGAACCCTAAAAACTGGAAAAAACATTAAAAAAAATGAGATTCAAAAAAAAAACATAAGAATGACCCTGACATGTAAAGCACGCTAAAAAACACTTCAAATTTTAAGCAAATGATGAATTGAAAGGGGATTTAAAAATTGGAAGGATAGACAACAAACCCCAAATTCAAGTTCACTGTTTCGTACATTTTTTTTTTGGTGGCGTTTTTAATACGAAGTGACTATTCTCATCCGCATCCCCCTAGTCAGGATTAGTTTTCAAAAAAAGTCCCAATTGTTGAAAATTTTTTAATCCAAAGGTTGTAATGAGTAATTTGTTAAGTTTCTTGTCACAATTTTGCAAAATTAAAAAAAAAAAAATAAATAAAATCCAAATCGCAAAACCCGGGGCGACTTTTTTTTTCGGAAACCCAAATCGCCGGGGGGGGGGGGGGGGGGGGGGGGGGGGGGGGGGGGGGGGGGGGGGGGGGGGGGGGGGGGGGAGAAAATAAGGCCCCTTTTACCTTTATAAACGAAGGGTTATTCAGATCGACTTGATAACTGTAGGCAGTTTTTTCAAGTCGACTCTGGAAAATGAATGGAAAATTCAAGTCGACCCTGATAACCATTTTACAGATATTTAACCCGAGTAGCCATAAAAATTACGAGTTGAGTTCTTTGCGAGATGAGTTTTTTCTTTTTGAACCATTTTTACTAGGTTTTTTTTGACTTTGGAATTTTTAAGTGAAAAATTTCCTTAAAATTTGGGCGATTTTTCAACTTCAGTCGTTTAAAAAATTTAAAAATCTTAATCAATTGAAAAACATTATTCCATAAAACAAAGCAAATTAAATTAGCTTAAAAAAATCATTTTTAAGTCAACCCCAATTTATTTTTCCCTATTCCCAAAATGAATCTAGAAACTAATATAAGAAGAAAGGTGGCTGAGAGAAGAGAGAAGAGAAAGAGAGAGGAAGAAGAAAAAGAGAAGAGAGAGAGAGAGAGAGAGAGAGAGAGAGAGAGAGAGAGGAGAAGAATTAAGAATTGATTTATTTTTTTTTTTAATTGTTTTTTTTTTAACCAAGTTCTATTAAAAATTTCAAACAATAAAACAAAAAACAAAAAAAAAATTTAAAAAAGGGAAAAAAAAAAAGACACGCTTAAAAACCCCTTAAAACGCAAAGATGTATTACAGTTACAGCAAAAGTACCAAATTTTTTACACCCATTTCTCCACCCCCCCCCCTTTCAAATCTTCCTCATTCATGGCCACCATGTGCCCCTTGTCTCCTTTGACTTGGCGCCAGGGGTCTAGACAACGCATAAATAAAGGAGGTTCCCCAAAACCATCAACTAGCAGAGGTTCAAAAAAGTAGAACAATTATTTTTTTTTCCCCCCGATCAACCACTGAGCAAAAATTTTGACTGACAAAAAACAACGAACATTTATGAAAAAAATCCAAAAACCCCAGAAATGGGGGGAAAAATATTCATAAACTGGCCCCACATATTTTAAAAAATATTTCTTTTTTTTGTTTGTTTTTCTTTTCAAAAATCTCGACAATTTCAAAAAATTGAAAATTTTTGCGGCCGCAATGCAAATCCCGATGCAAAAAAAAAAAAAAAAAAAAAAAAATCCATGACAGAAAACAAGAAATCCAAAAAGAAACGATTTTTTTCCCCGTGGGGTTTAAACAGAGGGGGAGAGAAGAAAAAAAACAGAAAAAAACCCTTGGTTGGGAATGGAAGTTTTTTAATTCAAAAAGTGATGGGGCAGGGACTTTTTTTTGGTAACAACAAAATGAAGTAGTAAAAATGCCGAAGACAAAGAAATAAAAATTTTTTTTCGCGGGGGTGGGGGTTTGAACCGCGACCTTTTTGGTACGACAACCCGCCGGGGAGGGGAGAGCGTGGCCACCGTGTGAGCATCCACGAACACAAAAAATATTCGTTTTTAAACCCAAATCATTTTAGATCCCTCTCTCACCCACTTTTGAAGCCGATTCGTTCCCACCATCGCGAAGTAATTTTGACCAGCAGTTTAAGCTTAAAAACCCAAAATTCTCATCACAAACTATAAATGAAAAAGATAACATTGGGGATGCTCCCGTGTATGGGGTGAATTTTAATTCAAAAAGTGAGTGGGGCAGGCACTTTTTTGGAACAACAAGATATAATGAAGAAAAGTGCCAGAAGCAATAGAGAATAAAAATTTTTTCGCGCGTGGGGGTTTTAACCCACTTTTTGGTACACAACTCCGCCTGCAGGGAAAAGCGGGCCTACCGTTAGCATCCACGAAAAAAAAAAAAAAAACGAAATTGAAACGAATAATTTTTTTGGTTCTTTGGGTACTCACACGGTAGAGCCACGCTCCACCTGCCAGGGGGGTTGTCCCTCCCAATAAGGTCGCAGGTTCAAACCCCACCACCGCCGCGAAAATTTTTTTATTCTCTATTGTCTTCTGCACTTTTTTACTCCTTTAAACTTGTTGTTACCAACATAAGTCCTGCTCCACTCACTTTTTTTGAAAATTTAAAAAACACCCCATACACCAGCTACCAAAGTCTCAATCGTTTTTATTTTATTTTGTGAGAAATATTGGGATTAAAACTTAACTCTGGTCAAAATTTCTTCGCATGGGGGAACGAACGGGGATCTCAAAAGTGGGTGAGAGAGGGGTCAAAATGACTTTGGTTTGAAACGAATATTTTTGTGTTTTGTGGGGGTACTCAACGGGAGAGCCACGCTGTCACCTGCCCCCGGCGGAGTTGTCGTACCAAAAGGCGCAGGTTCAAACCCCCCACCGCCGCGAAAAAATTTTTTTTTTCCATTGCTTTTGGGATTTTCTACTCACTTTAATCTTTTTGTTACCACATAAGGCCTGCTCCTCTCACTTTCTGATTTTTAAAATTTCCCCCAACACCGGCAACTCATGTCTCAAAACGTTCTATGTTTTAAAATTTTGTATGAAATTGGCTATTTAAACTTAACTGCTGGGCAAAAAAACTCGCGATGGTGGGGAACGAACGGGGTCTCAAAAATTGAGGAGGGACTAGAAATACTTTTGGGTTTTTAAACGATATTTTTTGTGGGTTCGTGGGTAGCCACCGGTAGAGCCACGCTCTCACCCCCAGGCGGGGTTGTCGACCCAAAAAAGGTCCCGGCAGGGTTTAAAAAAACCCCCCCACCGCCCCGAAAAAATTTTTTGTTCTCTATTGCTTCTGGGGACTTTCTACTCACTTCATATCTTTTTGTTACCAAAATAAGTGCCTCTCCACTCACTTTTTTTGAAAATTAAAAAAACACCCCAAAAACCACATACTCAATGTCTCAACGTTTCTATGTTTTATTTTGTGATGAAATATTGGCTATTTAACTTAACTGCGGCAAAATTACTTCGCGATGTGGCAACGAATCGGCACTCAAAAAGTGGTGAGAGAGGGATCTAGAAAGACTTTGGTTTAAACAATATTTTTTGTGTTCGTGGGTAGCTCACACGGGAACCACACTCTCCCTGCCAGGCGGAGTTTTTCGACCAAAAAGGTCGAGGTTTAAACCCCACCCCCCGCCGCGAAAATTTTTTTATTCTCTATTGTCTTTTGGGACTTTTTTTACTCACTTTATATCTTTTTACCAACATAATGCCTGCTCCACTACTTTTCTGAATTAAAAATTCACCCCAACACCGAGCATACTCAATGTCCAATCGTTTCTATGTTATATGTTTGTGAGAAATATTTGGGTATTAACTTTAAATGCGGGCAAAATTACTTTCCCATGGGGGCGAACGAATCGGGGATCTCAAGAAGTGGGAGAGAGGGGTCAAAAAAATGACTTTTTGGGTTTGAAAGAATTTTTTTTGTTTCGTGATACCACAGGGAAGCCACGCTCTCACCTGCCAGGGGAGTTGTCGAAACCCAAAAAGGCGCAGTTTTAAACCCCACCACCCCCGAAAAATTTTTTTAAAATTTTCTATTGTCTTCTGGCACTTTTTTACCACTTCATATCTAAATGGGAATTCATCACCAAACTGCTACAGTTATTTAATCGACCCCCCGACTCTGAAAAAATTTTAAATGTTATTCAGAGTCAACTGTCACATTTCAGAGTGGACTCCCCCAACCTGAATAACCGTGACAGTTTATTCAGAGCGACTCTGAATAACCGTAACAGTTTTTCAGAGTCGACTCTGAAAACCGCACCTTAATAACCCCTTTTTTTTCATTAATTTTTTTACCCAATTCTCTGAGTCAACTAATTATTGTGTAATTGAATTGATAATTAAATTAATCACAAATCAACAAAAATCGTCGCATGCATGACCGATAAAAGGACCGGAAAGTGGCCTTGGGCCCTTTACACAACAAGGACAAAAAAAGATAAAAGGGAAAGGTAAATTTTTCGTTGACTAACCATAACTAAAACATGTAAAAATTTTTTCTTGATAAAAATTGAATAAAAACAAGCAAAAAAGTTTTTTTAAAGAAAATCCCAAACAAAAATTAATTTAACCCGTGCGGGTTTGGATACTGTTGTAAAGCCCAAAAGATTAGGGCACTGGGGAAAGTCCTCTACGAGCAAAAGCCGCCATATTAAAATTTGATATTTTCCCCCCTCAAAACGAAAGTAAAACCCTTTTAGACTTCTTTCCTGGAAAGACACTTTTGTTTTTCCCTCCTTTTCTTTACCTCCCTTCTTTTCCCCCCACTTTCCCAAAATTTCCCTAATATGGAAGCCGCAAAACCAAAATCTTTAGGCTCAAAATATTGTCTTTTGTCCTCTTGAAGATTCAATGGGTACAAAGACGACAAAACAGCCGCAAGGTATTCCATACCGACAAAAACTTTCTCTTGACTTTTTCATCTTCTTTTTCCCAGGAGAAAAATGAACGAAATTTCTTTTAAATTTTTTAAATTTTAAGGGTGTCATTTCCCCCGACCCTGTCTGGGGAAACGAAAAGGCGGGGTTCATT
>NW_027625255.1:0-22084 GCF_034508935.2 Berghia stephanieae
AACTATTTTTTATACCGAAATAGAAAAATTGATCGGGCCTGGACTTGGAAAAAACCCAAGAAATCTCTTTCCAAGACAAAGACGAAAGGGGTGAAAGAAAAAAAGAAAAAAGAAGACCGAAAAGGACAAACCCCCGCCCACCATGGGGGTTTTTGCTTTTTTTTTTTTAAGGGTTTTACAGCGCTTGCAACAATTTAGGTCAATCTTTATCGGGCCCCAAAAGGGAAAAAGGGAAAATTTTTGGGATAGTAAAAAGTTCTAGCATTAAAAATTAAAGCCCCCAAGAAAAGGTAAAAAGGAAAGGGAAATGGTAAATAGGGAATTGGTGTAGATTCCAAGAGCATACCATAAAAGTACTTGTTTGAGATCACCTAAAGTCTCACCCGGGAAACAAAGCACAAGCCCCTACCAAGGGGGAATACACTAAAATTTGCTTACATTATAAAAAAAAAAAACAAAAAAATTTAATAATACATAACGAGAGATGATTTACAAGGAAAAATTATCATCTCCCAAAAAATAACAATCCCATTTGGACTGTTACCCTCTCGCCAGGGTATCCGCCCCGGGCCAGGACAAAACCAGAAATTTCTCTTTTCTAGATGTTTTTTTTTTGAGGTTTTTTTTACTGCGCTTCCCCAACACTGAAGGTCATATGGGCCCAGAAAAAAAAGGAAAAAAAAGGGGGATGTAAAAATTTTAAAAAATAACACAGCACCCAAGAAAAAGTAAAAAAAAGGAAAAGGTTTTGATTCAAATAGGCTATCAGTGTACTTAGTTTGAGATCACCTAAAGTCTCATTTAGACACCCCCCACATGTCCCCCTAAGGGGGAATACTCAAATGTTTACAAATCATTATATATTAACACAAAAAAAAGAAATACAATGCATAACAGCGAAAATGTTTTTCAGACAAAAAAATTAACCCCCCCAAAACTTTTAACTTTAGATTTGACTTTTTCCCTCTCAGCCGGGTATCCGGGGGGGGCCAGGAAAAAACCCAAAGTAATCTCACTCCAAGACAAAAGACAAAAAAAGCAATTTGGAAAACAAAATATAGGGGGATAAAAGACCGTAAGTACCTCCTGCCTACTAGGGAGGTCGGGAAACCCCCACCCCATGGGAGGTCAAAGACTCCCCCCAGAAAAAAAAGAATGTGGATCGATGAAGACATCCATCCCCAAACCCTTCCCCGTCTAATGAGCATTCCATCCACACCACGGGTTTTTTTTAACAACGGGGGAAAATTCAGTTTTGGGGAAAAAAAAAAAAGTTTATTAGGTGTTTTGCAGCAAATGAATTGTTTTTTGATACAAAAATTGGCATTAACCTTTTAAAAACGAAATACAATTTTACTAAAAAAAATAAATCTCTAATCTTTCCCCCTCCGTATTTATAACCATTTTTTAAAAACCGTTTTCAATTAGATAGCAAAAAACATCAAAGCAAAGGGTTTTCATTCAAATTTTTAAAAAAGTAAAATTGTTTTTAAACCCCCTTTATGACGTTGCTTAACCAGGGGGTGTTTTTAAAAGGAAAATACAAATATAATCTCTCTAAAAAAAAAAATGAACTATAGATTTGACGCTCCCCTCTCAATAAGGACGAAAAGGGGAAAAAAAGTAAAGGGGGGGTATGCTTTTTAAAATTGTTTTTTAAAGGGGTTTTTCGGCAACCCGCAGCACATTTAGGTTATATCGCGCCAGTTTAAAAAAGGGAAAAAAAACGGGATGGTAAAAAAAATAAATTACAATTAAAGAAACCCCAAAAAAAAGTAAGACCCATGGGAAGTGGGAACAAATAAGGATCAGATTGTAGATTCCAAGAGCCCCCCCCAATGTATTGTTTGAGATCACTTTAGTTCATCCGGACACTAGCACAAAAAAACCCAAAAAAGGAATACACTCAAATGCTTACATTATACATTCAAAATAACTTTTTTAATAATACTAACAGAGAGTTTTTTTCCCCAAAGGGAAAAAAATATCTCTCCCCCAAAAAAATAATATGATTTTTTCTGGTTTTCCCCCCCCGCCCGGGTCGGACAAAAACCCAAATAATTTTTATTCCAAGACAAAGACAGAAAGCATGTTGGAAAAAAAGTTGGGGGAAAAGGGAAAACACAGTATGTACCCCCTGTCCACTTTGGGGGGTCAGGAACCCCCCCCAGTTTAAAAGGGGGGGAGAAGACAAAGCAAAAAATGCCCCTGATGCGGGACCATGGGAGGTCAGATGATACCATCCAATGTTATCTTTCTATCACCCAAGCCTTTAAATTTAAAAATTTTAAAAAAAGGAAAAATATGATTCGGCAGCCCAAATTTAAAATTTGCTTTAAAACCCTGGGCTCTTACATACCGGACTTTAATAAGAAATGAAACCTCGTTTTGGGCAGGCTCAAGTTTCTACTTTCTTTTCTCACCAATGTTAACAGCATGGCATGGGTTTGATTTAGAGTCTGTTAAATTTGATTTTTTTTCCCCTTTTTTGAAAAATTTCTATGAAATGAAATTTTTTTTTCCACAGCATTTTTTAAAATTTTTAGGATTTAAATTTTTTTGTGATTTTTCCCAAAAGGATTTTAAATATAAAATGGGGGGGGAAGTGCTCAGTCGTAAATTGTCGAAGTGGATATCGTCCCCCCCGCGGGTAAAACCACCATCCCCATCAGATGAAAAGATTTTTGGGTTTTTCGTTTTCCAAAAGCGATGGGAAAAAAAAAGGCTTTGGATTTACGTCTGCCTAATGAATTTAAATTTGAGGATGTGACTGATAACTGGGGTGTGTTCTTTTTTTTTGGGGCCCCCAAAACACTGAATGATTCGAACCGTCGGAAGAGCCCCTTTCGACCTGGTAATTTCCCCCCTTTTATTTTCCCTAACGTTCCCAAAAAATTGTATCCCTCTACAGGCCCGGCAGACAACTTGTCGTACTACAGACGAGCAACAGCAGAGTCAAGAGCTGTTGTTATTGATGAAATGGGCTGAATTTGTGGGGGGGAGATTGCTTGATGGAAAGGTTTTCATGAACGCTTATTGACATGCTTCTTGGCCATCCTGTAGTGGGGGAGTTGTTGGATTTGAAAAGGGAAAAAAGGGGCTCTTCACTTTCTGTAGTATACTTTGAGATGGTAAATCTGTGTTTTTTTTAATGTTTTTTAATATATTATCCCCCAGGTTCTCTGGCTTTTTCATTTGAATGCTAAAAGGGCGTCGAAAAATAAAGAATTATCCGGGACTTTATTTCTAGTGAAAAGGGGGGCCAAATTAAGTGTTTGGAGGGGGCTTGATGCTTGATTAAGTATGTAAATTTCCAAGAGGGAAGATGTTCCACAGGTGAAATTTCTACAACGAAATTTTCACTTTTTTAAAACCCTCTAAAAATAAACGCATTTACTCCAAGAGGACCTTTTTACTCTTTTAGGGGGTATTCATTGTCTCTTTTTCCCCTTTTATTCTTATTTATGATCCAGTTCCCCCGTTAAAGAACATACGAATAATTGGATTTCGGGAAAAAAACTGGTACCATTGTTTTTTTACCTTTAGTTAGCCCGACCCCAAGACAAAAAAAGGTTTTAATTTGGTCGTTTTGATCGCACTAAAAAGACCATAAAAACTTCTGAATTTTCATTGCGCAGGGTAAAAATTAAATAATGTTTGTTTAGGCCTTCTAACTCAAAAAGCAAAAAGTTTCTCTTGTTTTGATGTCTTTTCAAAAAAAACCCAAGTGCAGCCTCAAGTCTTCATCGCTTCGACACAGTCAGGGAAAAGTTTCGGCTATTTTAAATTGATAATGTGATATGTTTATGGAAAGTTTTCAAAAAAAAAGATCCTTCCGACAAAATCGATTTTCGAGACCCCGTTTTATGGCAGTAATCAGGATGAGGAGCATCACCAGCTGGATTTTCTGAACTAAAATGGGCGATATGCTTTTCGCCCTTACTCCATTTCTAATCCTGTTGCATTCTCTTACAGCATTTTAAAAACCAAAGGCTCTCTTCTGGACTGAAAAAAAAGTGTTTTTTTTTATTTGGCAAATTTTCTCTTGCCCTCAGTTTAACAGTCCCCCTCTGATTATGTCGCTTTTGGGTTTTTTTTCAACAGGATAAATTTTGAAAGCCATTTTGGTCACTTACGCAGATCAGGGGGTGAAAAATATTACATTTCGTAGAGAATGCCTCACATACCAATACCATTGATCGTGCCAAGCTCATGCTGGAGAGCATGCAAAGATGTTGATTACAGTGGGCACCGCATGCTTGAAAATTTATGTGCCCTTTCCCCTTTTCCCCGAAAAAGATTTTTGCTTTTAGATTCACTTCCAGACTTTTTAGTAAACTGTCAACTGATGGGGGCAATGCCTCTTTTTTTATTGCAGGTTATATTGCATCGAAACCCCCTGATCCCCAAAAGGCAAAATGTCATCTTTTCCCACTGAGACTATTTCTTTTACAGCAACGCTTTTCGTGGTGGTTTGAGCGGGTCCTTCGAAGGGTTTTTTCAATTTTTTTTTTGTTTTTTGGGAAATTTTTTTTCAGCAGACGGGGGAAAGCTATCATGTAGGCGTAGATATCTCAATTTTTTCAAAAGGAAATTTCCTGTTTTTTCAGATTGGACTGTTCCATACAGACGCTCCCAATTTCAAGACCGTTAATATTTTGCTAAAAAATTATTGCAGGGAAAAATGGGGAAAAAAATTGTTGAGCGGGTGAAAGGAAAGGGATAAGAAAGCTGACATCAACATAAGAATCATTTCAAAAACCCTTTTTCCCCCCCCCCCCCCCCCCCCCCCCCCCCTTCCCCAATGTTAAATTTTTACCCCCATGAATTTTAAAAATTAATTCTCGAATTTCAGAGACCCCTCTCAAATAATTTTCTTTTATATCCTCAGAATCGCCAAAAATTACTTACAGGGCCCGTATGTATTTTTATGTTTTTATTTTTTTAAAAAAAAAAAAAAAAAAAAACCTTAATGCGGCCACATTTTGGTTTTTGACGGTCACAAGCCCGTTAAAAAAGCAGAGTGAGGTACAAATTGTGTCATGAAATTTGGGTTTATCTGGATTATTCTTCCAATGGATTAAGATTTTTGGGGTGTTTTTTTATTTGGATAAATATTTCTGAGGATTAATTTTTTTGGTTTTTGATATTCATGGATGTAAGTGACACCTTTTTTTTGGGGGAAAAAATTTTACTTTCTTTTTCTTACTAGACTAATTGTCAAATTGGGTTTTCCCAAAAATGTGAATAATAGGGATTTCACCCCCCTATATTTCTCTTAAGTTAATTTTGACTTAGATTAAAAGTACTGTCAGTGCTAAGGGGGGAATATGAAATTAACAAATAATAACAAAAAAATATGGAAAAAGATATTTGTCTTTTTGAAATAAGTGTTTAATTTATGTCATGATTAAAAAATTTCCCTTTTTATTTTTAAATTTTTATTATTATTATTTTCATCTTATAATAATAATAAAAAAATAAAATTTAAAAATAATAATTTAAAAATAATAATAGTAGATCTTTTTTGTCCATAAATATGGCAAAAAAGTCATTGAACTGAAATATTAGATTTTATGGGGGGGTTTTTTTTTGATATTTCGTACTGTTTACAAAATAAAAAATATCAAAATTTTTTTTGCCCTTAATTAACCCCTCTGTGATTTTTAAACAAATTTTAATCAAGGTTAGTTATCCCTCAGAGTAATATGTATTTAAACTAGAAACATGAAAAAATTTTAATTTCTCAATAAAAATTGTTGTAGAGAGGGGACTTTTAAAAACGTTTTAAACGTTTCGTAATTTGTACAGATTAATTTAGGCCAGTTTTTAGGCCCCCAAAAAGAAATTTTTTTCTCTTCCGGGCTATGTGACCTACGTTGTTCACCCAGGCTTCAATTGATCTGAAGTGGTGGATAAAAGAAAAAAAGAGGAGAGGGGGGGGGGGGGGGGGGGGGGGGGGGGGGGGGGGTTTTGGGGGAAGAGAAAAAAAAATTTTATTCTGGGGACCTGGGTTTGAATCCTTAAAAAGTAGCATTGTTTTTGGGCCAAAGTTTTTTTTAGGGGAATAAAAAGACAATGTAATTCTTTTTTTCCTTTTTAATTTTTTAGCTAATAGAATTTAGCTTTCCCCCTTCATTTTTCTTGATAAAACCCTAAACCCAAAATGCAGGGGGGAAATTTTCTGTTTAAGTCAACACCGCGAGCCCAGAAAGACCCGGTTGACTTTAAGCCAATTTTGGGATTTTATCCATTTTTCAAGGGAACTACTTATATAAAGAACAGAAAAGGGGGATCAATGGGAGGTTTTGATTTTAATCAGCGTTTACTTTTTTGTGGATTTTTCAGCAGTTGAATTTTGAATCGGGAAATTTTTTCGTAAAAATTTTCTGAGGGGCCTTATTTTTGAACTAAACCATCTATTAAAAATGATACTTTTTTAAGAAGGGACATTTTCATAGGTTACGGTGAAATTAACAAATGGCATTTTGCAACCAAAAAATTGACATGGATAAAAATTTTTAAGTTTTAACATCGTAATTTGAAAAGACGGGGGCCACATTCTAGTTTGGGGTAAAAAACAATACAGTTACGGGAATATAAGTTTAGAAAAATAAAAAGCATTATTTGGAAAAGAGAAATGATATTATAGCCAAAATAGAAATTAAGGAATGGACAAAAAAAAAACATGAAAAAGAATCTGAAAAAATTGATTGACATCAAAAAATTAGGTTTTAAAAAGTCAACAAAAATACGGGGAAATTCTTGACCTTTTCTAAATTAAAAACCAAAATGAGTTGGGGTTTCTACCATAGGAAAGGGTTTTTGCAAGGGGAACAAGTTTCGAGGGATGAGATCAGGGTCGTTTTAATTTTTAATATGGGTGATAATATTACAAAGAAGGGGGTTTAAATTTTAAATTTTAAAAACAATCAAACATACGAAATACGAAATTCATAAAAAAATGTCAGAGTATTGTAAACATATTTTTCACAACAAACAATTTTTTTAGTACATCGTTTGAATTTCTTTGTAGAAATAAACCCCAAAAAATAGCGGAAAAAAAAATCTTTTTTTATCAAAAAGATATTTAATACAGTAAATATTTCCTTTATTATCTGTGCCAAAAAGGGTAAAAATATTATTAATCAAAAAAATTGATATGCTGAGATTTTTTAACTGAAAACTGTTTTGTCGCTTTTGGGAACATTTACTTTGATAAACAGTCGATTACGAAACAACAAAGATATCTATTGTAAGTCATGTTTTCCACTCTCCCCACATCAGATCCTTTTTCGCAATTTTTTTAAAAATTTATGGTGCTCATTTTTTTAACTTTAAAAAAATTTAACAAGAAAAATATCAACAAGATTTGTGCCCCATATCTCAGTTTCGGAATTTTTTGAGTAAATCTTTTTTTTTGGGGAAAATGGATAAAAAGCAAAATTAGTCATCTAAAATTAAAAAATTGGGGTTTTGTGTTGAAGAAACTTTAATCTTTCTTTGCAAAAAAAAAAAATTTAACTGGCTCAAATTTTTTAATTTAGTTTTTAAAAATTCAATCTTTAGTGTTGATCTGCTCTGACTTTATACCAAAATGAACAGTGGGGTCACAAATAAATGTTCTAAAAAAAAAATTTAAAAAGTTTTTTTCAAAAAATACCTTAACTCTTGACAAAAAGGGGGCCCCTTTGTTTAGGGTTTTTTTTTAAAATGTTTATTTTGACAAAAAGCGTGGATATCTTGATGCGGCCCTCGGCTGACCCGGGCAGGCAGTGTTTTGGTGTTTTTGGGATGGGATGGATGGGGGAATGTCTCCGGGAAGGACTCCAATCCCCCAGTCAAAACAGGAGCTGGTGGCCCTTGAGTTCCAAAAAGGCGATGGCCCTTTTTTTTGGCCCCCAAGCTGAATCAAAAGAGTTATTTTTAGATTTGAGAGAAAAAAAAAGTAGTAAAAAAGAGGAATTTCAAACAAAACCCTGTAAGACAAATATATGTTCCAAATAGGAATTTACGATCTTCGACTGAAAAACAAACTTAATCTTAGATATAATTATGAATTTTATGGCGGCCCTTCCTTTCCCCCATGGGGGGCTTGTTTGGAATGACCCTTTCAGAAGGATAAGTGAAACGAAATCTATTGATTGTTTTAAATCATTGTTTTACTACCTTTTTTTCCCCTTTCTTTTTTATGGGATTGATAGGATATTAATAGACTGCGGGTAATGATTTTTATTGTGGTATTGTTTTATTTTATGCCCCCTTTTGTATATTTAATTTTAGCATCATAAAGTGATGAAAATGCGCGTATAAAGGGTTTTTTATCATTATTATTATTTTATTTTTCTTTTTTTAAAATTTGTAATAGATAACCAAAAAAATTACAGAAATACAATTAAAACATAATAAACATAATAATTTTTATTTCATTATTAATAAAGTAAAAATTAAATACAAAAGGTTAAAGTAAGAGTCTATAAAAATTTTAAAGTGTGAATGATATAAACATTCTCTCTGGAATTGGTAATCGAACGGTATTGTGCCTACTCTTGTAAAAAAAGGTTCAAGTATAATACAAGGTGTTTTTTTTTTTCACTACCCGGTAGAGAATTGAATGAATAGCTTAAAATACTGCAATCAATTGGTTTGACGAGTTTTTATTTTTCTTCCTATTTTTGCTTTAAATAATCGCTTGATTCAAAAAATTTCTCCCTTCTTCACAAAAAGCGGAACTGGTATTGTAACAGATTATAGCATCTTCCAGAAATTTTCCAACCACAAAAAACTTGATTAAGAAGGAAAACTATGCAAAATATGAATGTTTCTATCATTTCTAATTTTTAAGCTAAATCAATTATTTATAGGGTAGTAATAAAAAAAACTCCTTTTATTGTAAAACTCCTGATCCAGTGTATCCTTGGTAAGATATTTAAAAAACAATCCCGAACTGGTACTCAGGTATAAATGAGTGGTAGGCGTGCTAGTAACAAAAAAGGGGTAAAGAACAGGTGGCCTGTACTATAGAAAATTGAGATTAAGTCGCTACTTTTAGAAGAATAAAAATTGACGCTTTGTTAAGCGTAAAGCACCATGGATCAATCAAAATGATTATATAAAAGTACATGTTATTTCATGTACCACAAATAAATATTTACACCCTACTAAACCGCACCATGTGCTTAGAAATTTTGGCAGGCAATGTGATCATATTTTGTAAATTAAGTGCAAATATTTCAAGTAGCCATAGCTTTATGACGCCCAGCATGTAATCCAGTAAATGCTACTAATTTTAATTGATACATTACTGTCTTTGCTCCAGTCGTTTTTCTGAAAGAAACAAAAAGAAAAACCCTGTAAAATATATTGTGGTCTTGTTGGTATGAAACCCCCTTTTGGATCGGAAGGTCCGGGGTTTGTGTCCTGCTCTGAGTGACGTATAGGTTGAAGTCCTTGGAAAAGGGCCTCTTTACTCAATTTCTACGCTGTACTCAGGGTGTAATGGGGGGGGGGGGGACAAAAACCATTGTTAACAGCTTTGTCTCGTTGTGAAAAAAAATTTGAATTTTGCCAAACATGGCGTCATGTCTCGTCTACAAGGTTAAAGGTTGTTTTGGGAGGGGGACCCCTGGTAAAGAGCTTGAGCAAATTAATGGATATGCGCGCTCTCTAAGCTCAATTTATGAGTCAAATTTTAGCTTTCCATTTATTCCAACCATTCATTTCATCCAGGAATACACAGGGATATGTGATGGGTTTTATGTTCACTCACTTTATTATATGGCTCCTTTAACACCCTTGTAGGTGAGTAGATAGTGGCACTGGCATCCAAGGAGAGTAAAACGGCCACGACAGCTTCCACACACAATTAGATTTTTGGGCTTGTCTGGTCAATGTAAAATGTGTTCACCACAGGCATGGCTGGGATAGGTTCCACTGACTTAGCGGTGGTTTTGACATCAAAAACAATTATACAGTGTAATTTTTACGATGGGCAATGGTTTATGAGGATGAGGATATATTGATAATGATTATGATTGGTGATGGTGATACTGTTGATAGTGGTTATAATCTGGATTATGATGGTACTTTATATAATGACTATTGTGATAAAGATGATGATGAAGATGATGATGAAGATGACAACAAGAAAAAAAATCATGAATCCTCTCACTATTAAATATTGTTTTTGTCTGTGTCTGACAATAAACTCTCTGTTCTTGTCATGAACATGGATATTGGCTATGACAGCTACTCTCCTTCCCTCATTATCCATACTGTTTATAATCTCCTTCACAGGATTTGGAGTGTGTAATTCGGACTGTTTGTGCCTGCCATTTCAAAGCTGCTGTAGATTTACTTCATCTATTTTTTTTTGTAGTCAAAACAAAAAAAGATCAAGTTCAAGATTACGTTACAAAATACAATGAAATATCTTATCAAAGAGCTAAAAAATATAAATAAAAATAAATAAATAAAAAAGAGAGAGAAAAAATATAAAAAGAATGTGTAAAAATAAATAGTGAACATTCATTAACAGCAAAACCAGTCTTACTGCCACAATTCCGATCTATCTTGGCTCAGTAGGCAGTATTATCAGGTGGTGGAGTAACAATTTGAATTGTAATAATCAAATACAATAATCTAAGCTGTTTCATCATGAATTCTGCAATGAAACAAAGCGTAGTAAGCGAGGGAGCAGTACCATTTATTTTCATTGTGAAGAGGGTATTTGGACTTACAGATGAAATAACATTAAGATCGTGACCCATCTGTCTAATTTCTTGTTTCCCTGCTTAAGAATATAAACTAAAAGGCTTGAACCCCCCCCCCTGTTTTGAAGATCGTTTTTGTACATTAAAGGAGCAATTCTGTTTTAAGAAAAAGTCATAGGAGGGAAAAGAATAAAAGATAAAGGTGCTGTTGAAATCTTATCAACACCTTTGAAATTCTATATAAGATATGGAATTCAAGGAATTTTTTAAAATATATTAATATCACAGCAGGATCTCCTTTCAATCCAATATTTTGTTTGTTTTGTTTGTTTTTTAGGGTTTTTTACAGCCCTTGGGACTCATTACGGGTCATAACAGCGCAGTAAAAAGGAGACATGGGATTCTCATAAAATGAGTAGATTTACATTTAAAGCATCAAAGAAAAAGTAAGATGAAAAGGATGATTTCAAATATGTTTTTAAGGGTTTTTACGGGCGCTATGCAAAAACGTTAAAGTCATATCAGCCGGGGGCCCCAGTAAAAAGGAAGAAAATGGATAGTAAAAAGGTTCTAGAATTTAAATAATGCATCAAGAAAATGGAAGACAAAGGGGAATTGGTTCAAATATGAAATAGGATGTAGATTCCCAAAAGCACTTATCAAAGAGTACTTAGGTTTGAGATCACTAAAAGTATATCCAGACACAAGCCACAGGTCCCGGCTAAGAGGAACACATCAAATGTTTTACAACTCCTATATAATATAAAGAAAGCAATAATAAGTGCAGAACAGAGAGATGATTTACATGAAAAAAATATCATCTCCCAAAACTAACTATACATTCAAACTGTTTCCTCTCAGCCAGGGGATCTGGCAGGACCAGGACAAAACAAGTAATCTCCAAATTCCAAGACAAAGACCGAAAGCATGTTGGGAAAACAGCTTATAGGGGATATGAAGACACAGTATGTACCCCCCTTGCACTATGGGAGGTCAGGAACCCCACCCAGTGATTCAAATAGAGAAACAGACTGTAGATTCCAAGAGTGCGCACGTATAGTCTACTTAGTTTAAGATCACCTGAATAATCCCATTCCAAGACAAAGATATAAAGCAATCTCAAGAAAATGATTGTTAGAGGGATAGAAAACACAACTCCTGCCCCAATGGGAGGTCAAAAAAAGACCCCATTTAAAATCAAAAGACCTTTAAATGTTTTTCCTATACATGAGCCCTTGAGAGGATAAAAACGTTGATGGAAGTCGAAAAATTTAAATTTCAGATGTTTTCCCTTACCAAAGATTTCACACCCCATCAGCACACCAGTCATCATACTGTCCATTTGGAGTGTAACATGAGACGTGATAGCATTGCAAAGTCTGAGTCAACTTGAAGAGTTTTCTGTTTGAAAAAATTCATTGATAAATGAAATAATGTTCACAAAATGGAATCAACTATGAAACTAGCAATACGAGCACATGTCCAATTTTTCTTCCTTTTCTATGTTTAGGCTAATTAAGCGGCAAAGAATTAACCCAAATTTGCTCCTTAGATAACAAAGGTCACTTTTCTCTAGACAGTTGACATTTGTTGGATGGATTATCTCTCTTCTCTCATCAAATGTGCCAGCTGAAGAAAAAGGACCGTGTGTTTACGTGTAATAAGAGGTCACATTACGGTCTTTTTTCTTAAGACAACAGAAAAACAGTTCACAATACCAAGCAGTATAATCTTTTCATAAAATAAAACATTTAAAAATTAAACTGTAATTATAATCTCACACCAAGTTAAATATTACATCTACAAGAGCTGAAATTGGTAAGTGTAAGTTTGCAAAAGTTTTCCCATAATTGATAAAAAATAAAATTTAATATAATGACTTTTACAAAATACAGTGTTTACATTTTTGTATTTGACTATTGCGTTCTCAGTTATCAGAATCTTGAAAAATTGCTTTAATGAGTTATGCAATCAAAGATTCAAAAATTCTACAATTAAAAAAAAAATAATAAATATAATAAAATAAAATAATTAATGGCTTAGGACCTTTTTAACTCACTCAATCTAGAGGTTTATGGACTTTTCAAAATTGGGAAAAATTGTATTAAAAATGAGCATGTACATAAATAGTTTTATTCAAACTATATTAACCTGGTTAAAAAACTAAAAAACAGTAGATTTGATACTACGCTCTAATTTGTCTCAGAAAAATGTAATAAATAGGTCGGGTGTAAAAGTATTCCCTTTTTTCTGGTAAACAACGGTATTGATGGTGTTCGTTTAGGTTTTGTGAGTTAACAATCAACTAAGGGTTGTCTTTTAGTGTTGACATACCCTGGATCAAAAATTCTTTCTATCCATTTAAGTGCATAATTAAAAATATTATATGTAAACTACTTTCAGTCCCCTACTAGTCCCATTTCTTCATAGACCTTAAGCCTCACAAGCGCTCAAATATTCCTATAAAGTGAAAATCAAGATTATCAAGCCCCACCACTCAAAAAAATCAGCTGTTCGTTTGTTAACTCAATCCCTTCATGTTAATTTACATAGCTATCAAATGCTGTCATCCAAATATTCTATGTTTTGATCTGTTATTCAACCTAACAATCATTGCTTTGCTGTAAAATAAAATGGAACGTAAAATGTGATATATCGAATTAAAATTGATACAGCAGAGTACAACATAAGCAAACATACGACTAGTTTCAAAGTCAAATTTTTCTTCTGCAATGTAGGGCTCCTGATACCTAACGTTGGTAGAGCACTCGCTTACCATGCAAAGGGACCTAAAGATCGATTTTTCTGACTCGACCGTCCAACCAGCAGTGAATCGGGTAGCTGAGTCTGTTAGATTTGGGGGAAAGTACTTTGCGATAGAAGAGCGTCCTTTCCAAAAGGATAGCAAGAAATTGCTCTTATTCTGTTTTAGTTGTTTCATGCTACAGAAACCAGGATATAAAACTCCAGCTCCATGGTCAATGGCTCTGAAGGGCATTCAAAGTTGTTTGTCTTTTATGTTACTTTCTAAATAGTTCATACTCTGCGAACAATCTAACCTATACAGAAAATAAAAAAATTATCTAATCAATTAAACTAATCAATTCATTAATGTAAATTTTATTCCATCCTAATTTTTTCCTTTTGTTATATTGATCATATTATATCAACAAAAATAATGATACTATTGTCAAATTATCTCTATATTACCGTCCAGCTTAGTGTTTTCAACCCACTGAAAGAGTTTTCCGAAACGAACCTTGGGTTAAAGGTGAAAGGGCAATGTGGCTTGTGGCACATACAAAGTGGTTGCCGTTCGGACTTGAAGATATATCCGTTCACTCTCATGCAGCTATCAATAAATTGAAGCAGAAGAGAAGGAAATCATGAATATTGCATAATTTTCAAAGAAAAAAATTTTATTTTACTGATGATAAAGTATTAATCATAGCATTTTATTTCGTTTATTTGCCAATTAACAATGCCACTCCCTCATCTACCCCCCCCCCCCCCCTCTCAGTTTTTGTTGACAAAGAGGAGGTAAAAAGGGAAGGGGGGGGGGGGGGGGGGGGGGGGGGGGGGGGGGGAAAGGGGGGGGGGGGGGGGGGGAAAAAAAAACAGGGGGGGGGGGGCTCGGGGAAAAAGGGGGAAACGGAGGAGGGGGGCGGACGGAGGAAAAGAAGGGAGGAAAACGAAAAGGGAAGGGGGGGAGGGGAGGGGGGGAAGGGGAGGGGGACGGAAAAGGGGGGGGGGGGGAAAATGGGGCGGGGGGGAGGGAGGAGGAGAGGGAAAAGGGGGGGCGGGAGGGGGGGGAAAAAAGGGGCGAGAAGGGAAGGGGGGGGGGGGGGGGGGGGGAAATAAAGGGGGGGGGGGGGGGGGGGGGGGGGGCGGGGGGAAAAGAAGGGGGGGAAGGGCGGGGGGGGTGGAGGAAGGGGGGAAGAAAAATGGGGGGGCGGAAAACCCTCCCGTCCTTCCTCCTCCCCATTAGGTGGTTTGTTGTATTTGGCTGTTTCATCGGCTATCCCCGGGCATTTTATAAACTAGGATTGCTTTCCCCCCCCCCCCCCCCCCCCCCCCCCCCCCCCCCCCCCCCCCCCCCCCACAATCACAGCCCGTGTGTTACCCCCCCCCAACTTTTGGTGGCGCCGGTCCACCCCACCACTGCTACTACTATACTACTACTATAATACTACTAAAATAACTAATACTATAATTCTACTTACTAATACTAATACTAATATTACTATACTACTACTGCTACGGCTAATACCACAACCACCACTACCCAATACTACTACTACTAATACCACCACCACCACCACCACTACTACTACTATACACTTACTACTACTACTAACTAATTATACTAATACTACTAATACTACTAGAAAAATAGCTTTTATATAGCGAATATCCACTAAATGTGCTCATATCGCTTTACAAGGGCCCCCTGGCCACACTAGCAAACATTTAACATTTAGGACGGACATGGCCGCCCCCCCCCCGTCCCCCCCCCCCCCCCCCCCCCCCCCCCCCCACTCGTAAAATAAATTTAAAAAATAGTGCGCCCGCTCAGACAACCAAGGTGACTGTAGTTATTATTTGTGAGTTTTTCATGTTCACTCTCATATTGCAAGGCCCTTGAGCTCCACCAACCATCACTTTTCCCATAACACAGCTAGCTATGCCACTCATAGGAGTCTTGCCAACTGCCAACTCATCGATTCATCTCCCTTCAATCTCCTGTCTGTCTCTTCTTCCTTTTGGATGGCGAGCCTTTTTTTATATCGTCTACCCATCAGCATCTTCTCTTTCTTTACTACTAACTAAATGCTCTCGCAACTCACTCACTCACTGAATAGGAACGTTGTGGACTTGTGCCTCATTTCCCAGACTTCAGTTGTTGTGAGTTACTTCCCCTAGCCCTACACGCAGTCTTGATAGCAGCTAGGCGTGAATTTCTGCGTAAAACGGGAATTAACGGTGTCCTGATCTCGTCGTGCCCACTTCAATTTTGATGAGCAAGGGGTAAACCCGATTTTAATTTATTAATAGTATCATAGCCAATACGTAGTAACTATTAGAAATACTAAAGTTAATTTTGACCAAACCTAAAAGAAAACTAAAACGTCTTTCTCAAATAAAAAATGTAAAGATGATACTGCCGTTACTCTGGTTAAAACATATATTTAATTTTGGCAAGAAAACTCGTCCTTCAAATATCGATCGATTTAATGACTCTCATCAGGCAAAAATCTCAACCAGGGACTAGCCGAAGCCCGGGTATGAGAGTTTTTGCCAAGATGAGAGTCATTTAAATCGATCGATATTTGAAGGGGGAGTTTTCTGGCCAAATTTTTAAATATGTGTTTTTCAGGTATGGGAAAAAATAGTACATTAAAAAATTTTTACGGGCAATAAATGTCGGTGCCATTAAATGCACGATTTATTACAGCGACCCCATACCCGCATGCGCCCCCTAAGCTCGTTTTAAAAAATCGTTGTAGTAGGGGGTAATTTTTGGGGGGTTTGGGTTTCCCCTCTCTCCTTCCGATCATTTTCAGTATTTTCCAAAAGAATGGGGAGGCTTACCCAACAGAAAAAATGCTTTTTAAAAACTCAAACAATTTTTCTACAACCCCACGTTTATGTTCCCTTTTTAACTTAAAAAAAGATTTATTGAAATGTGCAAAGAAAGTCTGAAAATGAAAAAATGTATATTGGTCGTAAATAATGTGACGAATTTTTTCTGGAGGCGGAATGAGAGGGTTAAAAAATGCTAAAGAAAGAGTGGAAAAAGGGAGGGCTTGTATGAGAACAAAACAGGGCAATGGACGTTTCGGGTACAAACCCTTTGTCAGCACAAAAAATACACAAAAAAAACGGGGTAAATTGCAAGGGTTTGTACCCGAAAAAAACCATTGTCTGTTTTGTTCCCAATACCCAAAACCCCTCCATTTTCACTCTTTCTTTTTTATTTTACCCATCACCGGCTTCAGGAGCCCACCGGTTAAAAATGGTATTTTCCCTTTTCACCAAGGTCCTTAACAATTTAGGTTTACAGACCTGCAATTTAAAACACTTCGGGTTTCAAACCCTTTGTAATAAAATTGTAATCTGGGTTTTAAACCTTTCCTTACCAACCATAGGAAAATCGTCCCATTTTGGGTTTCGATCCAACCACCCTTTATCATTCATTTTTTTTGAAACAAAATTTAAAAAGAAAAAAACGTTTTATTTTAGCTATAAAAACGTGACACTGTATGTAAAGTTCATTTTCCGATCAATATTATGCTTTGAATGCATTTGTTGCTTTTCTGTTTGAAAAAGAAAAAAAAAATATTCTTGTTTTGGTGGGTGTGAAATTTGGGGGGTAAATTTCCCCCAAAAAGGCCCTTTTGAGGAAATGGTTAATGTACAAAAATTTAAATAAAAATGAAGCGCATTGTCCCGGGGTAAAGGGGTCTGAAAAAGGGTTTTATGGGAAAAAGTGCCCGGGCAAAGCAAGAGGGCTGGTAAGGGTTTTATATCTTTATTACACTGTCTGCCCCCTAATTTATCGAATTGGAAATGGTTTAATTAATGGACGTGCGCTTTTTATATTCCCTACAATCATTATAAAAGAATCTCAACGATTCATATTTATCTAAAGAAAAATATTGCCCCAAATTTTTGATTTGAAAATCCAACGTTTTAGACTACTACTACTACTACTACTAAAATACTACTACTAATACTTTCTATACTACTACTACTACTACTACTAACTAATACTACTCTATTACTTTTACTACTACTACTATTACTACTACTACTATTACTACTTCTACTTCTACTTTTTTACTATACTCCTCCCATTACTAATACTACTATTATCTACTACTACTACTACTACTTACTATACTACTATTTATACTACTCTACTACTATTATTATTATTATTACTACTACTATTTCTACTATACTACTTTTACTACAAATCTACTACTACTACTACTACTACTAAAACTACTACTGCGACTATACTACAACTACCACAAAATACTAGTACTCTAATGTTTACTTATACTACTACTACTTACAAATACTAAACTACTAAACTAATATTTACTAAATACTACTATACAACTACAAACTACTACTACTACTACTACTACTATTTCTACTAAACAAAATTCTGCCATAGGGATTTACTATTACTACTACGACTACTATTATTTATTTAATACTATACTATACTACTATTTCTACACTACTACTACTACTAAAAAACTACTACATTTACTACGGGTTGCTGCTGCTGCTACTGCAAAATACAACTGCTGTTTTTAAACAACAACAAAAACCCAAAAACAACAACAACAAAAAACAACAACAACAACTATTATATACTACTACTACTCCCCACAATACTACTACTATTACTACTATTTTACTACTACTACTCATTACGGTTTCCCATTCCACATTTTTCTCATTCGTCTGTAGTGTTATTCTTTCCTGTTTTGTTGAAAAAGGGGAAGGGGAAACCCCGAAGCGTCTATTTTTATATTTTATCGTAGATGTTTAAAATTGAAAGCTTACATTAAATTTTACATTGTTATTTATCGATATGTTTTCCTCACTTTTGGGAAAAACGGTTTTTAATAAATCTGATTCCAAAATTGTTTTTTTTTTTTTTAAAAGTTGAAAACGGCAATCTGAGACCTGAAATCACCCCCACATAGGGTTGTTGCATAATGCTTTAAAAAGTTTATTCGTTTTCACTTCAGTTTAGACTTTTTGCCCCTTTTAAATTTATTCCCCATCAACAAAAAACGCAGTCCCAAAGGGAACATGTTTACATGCAATTTGTATAAAAAATTTAGATATTCCGAAATAAAATGCAAAATACTATTTATAGATGTTTTGTCGGGCCTTTAATAGTTAAAAACATTATTACTGAAAGAAATTTTGAAAATCAACAAAAACGCAGTGCTTTAAAAATTTGTTTACAGAAAAAATTTATTTTCAAAAATTTTTGATATTCCAAAATGAAGTGCAGAATTTTTAGATGTTGGGTTCTGTCTGTTTTTGGGAAGTTTTACAGCATTTTTCTACTAAAATAAATATTGATCAAAAAAAAATACCAATCATCACAAAAATAGCTTGGACATTGATTTTTTTATTTTATTTCATAGAACACAGTTTTTTGGGCCCCAAAAATTGTGAAGACACTAAATTATAAAAAACAAATACGGGAGCCCCTTTCAGAGATGCGTAATTTATCCCCAGGGCTATTCACAATCTAATCCTGTACCTGCTGTAGTTTCAAATTCAAACCCCAAGGGGGGTAAAACAAAATTCAAGGACTTTTTAAAATCTAAAAAAATACGAAAAAGAAAAACTGGCCTCAGACAGGATCTCGATTCTTGGTGCAGCGTATAGTTAAAAATAGTTCTATAGTTAAAAAATATACGATTCTTTCATTTTTTTTGTATTTATGAAAAAGATTTTTTTTATCGTGCCCACTATCACTACGAGCTTGCGAATATGTGTTATTTCACGAAAAAACATATGAGCAGTATAATTAGGTCCCCAAAAGAAACCCAAAAACAAGTTGCTTGTGATTTTTTTTGAGGGACCCCGGGAAAAATTTACGCACAAAATTTGGTCTCCCCAATTTTTTAGTTTGAGTTTTTAAGGGGAATACACTTTCAGTATTGAAAATATGTTTACATAAAATTTAACAGTTGCAGAAATAATAATATAAGACTAAATTATTCTGAAAAAAAAAGGGTCCGAATAATTCTCGTTTTGTTCACACCAGCGCAAAAATTTGCTCTGGTCTAAAAAAAGATAGGGCTGTAAATTTTTATAAATTTTACCTTTTTTTCCATAAATATCCATATCTAGACATTATTTGATGCATGATCGAGTAAATTTAAAGAAAATGTGTTTCTTTTGCCACCTAACAGCCAAATTTTAAAGGGGGTTTTTTTTTTCTATAATTTCATTGGAACTTGAGTGTCCCAAAAAAAAGGGAAAAAAGTGGTTTGCCATGTGCTTCTAGCCTTTGTTTTTCGTTTGGGGACCTAATTTACTGCTCTATAACCCAATTAAAAAATTTCAAAGAAATGAAAGAATACATTTATTCCCCCTCTCCCAAATAAGATTTATTAGAAAATTCCATGATCAGTTGTTTGAAAAAGCAAGGAAAGGGGGGGGAGGAAAGGGAAAAAAGGGAGATAATTTTATGCAGTATCCGAAGCCTGGACCCGGCATGGGAAACCCAGAAGAAGAAGAAGTTTTTTTGTAAAGATAGCCCGTACTTCAATTCGCCATTAAATTTTTATTTTTCCCCCATCTGCGTGAATGACAATTTGACCCAAAAAAATAAAAACGTTGGATTCGTATTCATGTGCACCAAAAGTCATTATTTGTAAACGCCAATTTATCGTCTTTTACACCTTTAAATTTTTCACCCAAAAAAATTTTGCGCAAATAATTTGCAAACGTTGAATAACTTTTTTTTCTAATCCCTTCAAAGCATTTTTCAACGATTAGGGGATTTACTAAGAAGTGATAGGGTTTCCCAGTGGGGGGGGTGTGGAAAAAAAACGATTCTTACACTTTTTCAAATTTTTTAATTCTTGATGTGTTAACCCAATTTAGATGCACAAGCTTGCGAGTGCGCGGTTTGGGGAAAAAAGTTTGAATTCCAAATAATTTTTTTTATTCTACCCCTAAATCGATTCCCGGGTTTAGTCCCTCTCTGAGTTTATTTTTAAAAAAAAAACCAAAATTTTCAAAAATATTTTAATGATACTTTTATTTTCCCAAAAATAAAATTTTTAGTGAAATTTAACGTTTGATAATCTGACTCAAAAACCCCCTCATTGTAAACTTGAGGGTCATTACGTGTTACTATTTAGTAAGAGGGGTGGTAATATAATGTTTTAGCAAAACGAAAAAATGATATTCGACTTTAGTAAAGGGGGAAATAAAAAAGATATTATGCCTTGGGAATTTGATTTTTAAAAGGGGGGAAAAGTGGACAGTTTAAAACCCCGTTTAGAAGTAGCTGGTGTAGAATTTGACAGGAAATTAGAATGGACAATTTTTAAAAGATTTATTGTGACACGTCGACACAAAACGGTTTTAGGGTCGTGATGAATCACCCTCATAAAAGTGAATTTTTGAATTAAAAAACTAGAAATATGAATGTCCCAAATTTTTTTTTTTTTTTTTCACTGCAAGAAAATTTTTAAAAAATTTTATTCTTCACTTTTAATGTAGAAAAAAAAGGAACCCCGAGTTTTATTTTTCATTGTGGCTATAACAATTTAAATTTTCCCAAAACCTTGGTAAAATTTTTAGGGGCGACGGGTCACATTTTAGAAAAGAAAAATAAAGGGAAAAGTATGCAGTATATTTTTTTTCCAAGAAGTTTTCAATGGTTTCAGGTGAATACAATTATGGGTAGACAAAATTTTTTTATGGGCCAAAAGATAGGCGTATTTTGTACCCCGTACTACCCTTTGCAGCTGTATTACAAAATACCACTTTAATTATTTTTTTTAAAAAAAGGATGATAAAAAAATCTTCAAAATTGACGAATTGTAACCCTCAAAACAATATTTTGTCGGTTTGATTTCAATGCTAAATAGTTGGGTGTGTTGTAAAATTGTTTAAAGATACAAATCTGGGTTTGAAGCTGTGGACTGTAAAAAGTAAAAAACAAAAATGAATATGACAGCTTCAAAAAAAAGGAACAAGGGTACCAAACACGGAACGTTTCGGGCTCAAAACCCTTCTTCAGACCCAAAAAAAACAAAAAAACAATAAAGACATAAATAATTACTTTAAAAACCCCGTTGACGACAGAGAAATCTGTAGGTCCTCAATCTCTGTTGTTTGAAAAATATTGGAAAGTCTAAAACAGAGAGTGAGGAACTACAAAATTTCTCTGTCGTCAAACTGGAATTTAGTAAAGTATTTATCTATGTCTTTTTTGTTTTGTTTGCTTTTTTCTTTTTTTTTTTTTTGGGTTTGGGTGAAGAATGGTTTTGAGCCCGAAAATTCTGCGTTGGGTGTTTTGTTATTTTGTTTAAGCCCGTTATATTCTTTGTTATTTTTGTTCATTACTTTGTAAAAATTGTAAAAAATTTTTTTGTTTAACATTTCACGACTAGGTTAATAACAGAAAAAATTTTAATGTGAAGTTTTTTTAAAAAAACAAAAACTAAAGTCTCACATTTTAATCAGTTTAAATTTGATCTATTTTTCCTTCCCAATTTTTTTCAATCCATTTTGAGACATTAGGTAACAATTCCCGGTTGTTTTTTGCGGGTATGGGGTCTAGTGGTTTTTACACTCGCTTTCGGATCGGA
>NW_027625256.1:0-7233 GCF_034508935.2 Berghia stephanieae
AGGATGCATGCAAGAATTGACGAAGCCACAGACAACACTCCCATAAAATCACTCGTAAAGGGGGCACCTTCAGCAACTAGACTTAAATCGAGAAGACATTTCCACCTTACAAAAACGGCAGACTTTAGTGTTGAGGAAAACTGGAGAGAAATGTGGAACAGGAAAACACCAAAAGGAGGAAACTTCATTAAAGATCCAACCAAAAGAGTGCCTGCATTCAATAACGCCAGAAAATACTGGATTTCAACAAACCGCCTCTTAATTGGACATGGCAGAACTGCATCAAATATGTGCAGATGGAAACTTGGAAACAGTGATACCTGCCAGAAATGCCAGGCAGCCCCAGAGACCGGCGATCACATCGTCCCCCACTGTCCAGTCACTAAACTTGAAGGTGGCTACGAAACCATCCTTAGGGCGGAGGAAGACTTTAGAAGCTGGGTTGACGAAATACATTTGGAGGTGTAGCTATACGCTACTACTACTACTACTTTAGCTATAACCAATGGTCTGGTAAACATAAAACAAGACATAACAAAGCGAAACAAACAAACAAACAAAGCTAAACTTGTAAAAATAATCTCTTCATAACCTATTATTCATGAAAATAATGGCAATGCCTTGATCAACAATTTTCTCTGAAAAGCTTGACCAAATGGTGTCCGATAGTTGTTCGTGTATTGTGATGAGGCAGGTTGACCAAATGGTGTCCGATAGTTGTTCGTGTATTGTGATGAAGCAGGTTGACCAAATGGTGTCCGATAGTTGTTCGTGTATTGTGATGAGGCAGGTTTGCTTATCCTGGTCAACTTGTGCTTGTATTTTGGAGTCTGGTCTATAAACAAGAACGAAGCATTACATCCAATAAGCTTATTATGTTATCCAATTGATTCATAAATTAATCACAATAATATACCAAATATAAGATTATGCAACAAATCAGCTAATTAGAAAATTATATTTAATACATATTTGATTAACATTCAGAATTGTTTCACTTACGAGATTTATCATTCTCAATTTCTTGACAACCCTTCTATTTATCTGGATTCGTCAAAAGCTTGAGTTTTGTCTTTTTCTTGATTCATACAACCCTGAAACATAAAAAAATTAGAATTATGAAATGATTACTTGTGTCAAAATCACAGTCTCAGATGAGATGTCATAATATCATATTTTTGTAAATAGAATAACAGGTGAAAACATAATTTTTTGGTGGCACTTTGTAATATCCAGTATCAAGTGTTGCTTGTGACAATGTAAAATAGCGATGACAACGCTCAACTTACCTTTTCTGCATGGAGCCACGCTGGAAAGGCAAATTAAAGTGCTGCACTTCAAAACGTCCACTTGACAGCATGCCGTGTTGCTTGTGACAAATGACACCAAAACCAATAAACCTCAATATCAGCAAAACGGAATACATTTACTCCAAGATTTGAGTTCAGAAGGAAAATCTATGCTTTTTTCTCATAAAACATTTTATAACCATTAAATATGAGCTTTAAAGTTTCGTGTCAGTCTTAGTGTTGTGCTGTGTTTGATGACACCAAAGGTCACAAGCAATACCAACTTTTAAAGAACTGTATATGAAACTTAATCAGATATGTAAAATACTGCAAATGCGTTTAAAAGTAAATTTTGACTTTATACTAGTAGTCAAATTTCAATCATATGAGCTAAAACATCACATTTAATTTCTACATGCTTTCTAAAAAGGTGATGCGTTGACCTCGTTTTAAGCACATGCCAAACTGCATTCAAATTTGACTTTCAAGTTGTTTATTTTATATTCTGTTGAACAGAACATTTTGAACATTTTATTTGCTCTTCATATTATCAATTGATTACAAGCATTAACCCAATGAAAACAGCCAATAATTAAGTAAAAATCTAATTTTATTAACACTGGTATCAGACGGGCACCTTTTGACCTTGGCTATATATATATATATATATATATATATATATATATATATATATATATATATATATATATATAATATATAGGGGGAAAGAAGAAACAGCAAGTCGTGTGGTTCTTGCTCATCATCGGAATGGGAGGTCAAAAGACACTGGTTCTGTTGACGTTTTTACGTAAACCTCTCTTTACCAGATAATTTCAGGATTTTCCCAAAAAATGTCATAACCCCCCCCCCCCCCCTAACACAAAAACAGAAAAGCAACAAGCACTTTCTATACATAATATTGATCGTCAGTATGAACCATATTACAAGAATGTCAAGTTTTTATAGATATATCAAAAAGAAATGAAATCTGGATGAGAAAAGTGACGGTTTCATCGTAACAAATGTTACGATTTTTCCAATAGGTGGTAAGGAGAGGGTTAAGAAATGGATCGACAAATAATCGAATTCATTCATACATGAACATGTTTATTGTTTGTCATAATAAAAATGTGATTGATTCAAATTGTTTCCATAGCTTGTAATGTGTAAGGCATTGGAAGGATGTAATGTGGCCTTGTGGTTGACACTCGCTTTCGGATCGGAAGGTCCTGGGTTCGAGCCTCGCTCGGCGCATAGTTGAATCCTTGGAAAAGGCTCTTTTCTCACATTTTCTCACCGTACTCAGGTGTAAAATGAGTACATGGCCGTTAACAGCGTTGTCTCTGTCCAAAAAACAAAAATAGATATACAATATCGCCTAACAGGTGTCATGTCCCGTCCTACATGTTAAATGTTCCTGTTTTACAGGGATCCCTTGTAAAGCACTTTGAGTACGTTTAATGGATATTAGGCTATATAAAAGTTCAATTTTATTTTGAATTTATAAATCATATTCCAAAATTCGTTGACAATGACAAAATTTTAAAATTATGTCCCTCCGCCATGACATCATAAGATTCGTCGCCGAGGCATTCCACGAAGGAATATAGATAACTCATCAAACAAGATGTATCATGTCAACAGGAATCAACCCATGTTGTCCAAGTGAGCAAATTGGGGGTTAATAATAATCTTCCCCGTCGAAAAAAAAGATAGTGCCTGAAGCGGGGATCGAACCAGGGACCTTCGCATACTGACAATAACAAAGACCAAAATAAAGACTAAACTTACAACTAGCATCCAAGACGTACATAACCTGCTCACCCAGAACATACCGACGATGACTTAAAAGTCGTCGTGTTCATACATGGGAAATAACCGCACAAATTTATGTCCCATTAATTAAGTGTTGTGAATTACTACAGTTCTTTCCCTTTTTCCCGAGAAGCAGTCAACAACTCGAGTTGCAACATACATGGGAAATAACCGCACAAATTCCTGTCCAATTGTTGTGAATTACTACAGTTCTTTCCCCTGTTCCAGAAAATCAGTCGACAACCAGGGTTGCGTGCGAGATTGGTCTTTTTTGGGCCAGTTTCGAGAATTGTAGCCGTTTTGTTTTTTTAGAGCTGTTGCTCAATAAACTGTATGGAGTCTTTACAGCTCATAAAAGTATGACGGATAATAGTTTATCTTGGTTGATGAAAGGAATACCAGAAACGTCGACAAAAATTGTCTATTGAATAATTTACCATCCCGGCCACTTTTGTATTGCTTAAAAGTACGCAAAGATAGAATGAAAACGACGTCACTCAGGTCTTTGTTATTGTTTTTTGCCATCCACGTCCAAGAGTAATATATAGATGATGTGGTAGTGGCGTTGTCTCATTCAATAGTAGCGTTTTATTTATCCTGTTTGTTGATAAAGGGGAAACCTGAAACGTCCATTTATCTGTTTTCGTAATTAAAGTGAAGCTTACATTCAAGTTTACATTGTTATTTATTTGATTGTTGATGGGGAATGACAAACGCTGACAACGGTAGCTACGCTACATGATTTAAAAAATAAAGTTTGGTTTCTTCACAATTTGAAATATATATATAATATATATATATATATATATATATATATATATATATATATATATATATATATATATATATATTATGTATGAAATTGTATATATATATATATATATATATATATATATATATATATATATATATAATATATATATATTGTAGCATCTACTTTACTGGAAACAACAAACAATGAAAGCAATGTGTAGTGAATTTTATAAATTTAATGAGTTCTCTCGTGTTTACGTTTTGTCTGATCTGGCGTGTAGAGTAGTCTTGCAGTCAGCAGTATGTGGTAAGTCTTCGTAGTTCGTAGGAACCGGAGATCGCCACACATGCCCCCCCCCCTCCCCCCAAACACGGACTAGTCATCTTCGTAGTACCGAGGTCGTTTAATGGTACGTCCTGAGCGAGATAGTTTCTTAGTAGGCACTACGTTAGTATCATCAGAAGTAGTACGGGAGTTTTGTATGTTTCTGTTCGATAACTTTCTGTTCGTATTCGGTGGGCGTCCACGACGAGGTGGGGTGGCAAGGGAAACTGGTTGCGTAGAATCGACAAATGCAGCTTTAAGTCGGTCGATCGAAATCCGTTCTGCTTTGCCACCAACATCGATCAGGAATTGTTTATCTCCAGGGGTTATGACAACATAGGGACCTGTATCCGGCTTCTGAAGGGGTCCTCGGGGGGTGTCAACACGGATGTAAACATATTTTGCTGACATCAAGTTCTTGGGTAAATTTGTTTGGTGATAGCCGTGATGATGTGTTGGCCGTGGTGAATGAAGGGACACGTTTTGCCGAAAGGTTGCCAAAAAGTCTTTAGCGTGGAAGTCTGAAGGACGGTCAGGTATAAACTCTCCAGGGATTGTTAAAGGTTCTCCGTATACTAATTCAGCTGAAGAATGACCGATATCATCCTTAGGTGCAGTTCTTAAACCAAGCAGAACCCAAGGTAGCTCATCCACCCAATTTGGAGTTATTAGACGAGCTTTGAGGGATGATTTCAAGGACCTATGAAACCGTTCAATCATGCCGTTGGACTGAGGGTGATACGCAGTTGTGTGATGAATCTGCACACCAAGTTGACTGGCCATCTGTTTCCATAGCGTGGATGTAAATTGTGAGCCCCTGTCAGAAGTTATATCAACAGGAATACCAAACCGCGAGATCCAATTGTAGATCAGGGCTTTTGCACATTCTTCTGTTGTTGTGGTTTGTAACGGTATTGCCTCAGGCCATCGGGTGTTCCTGTCAATTATAGTAAGGAGATGGGTGAACCCCCTTGACTGAGGTAATGGTCCAACGAGGTCAATGTTTATATGTGAGAATCGCTTTCCTGGGACATGGAATGTTTCTAAAGGTGCTCGTATATGTTTTTGAATTTTCGAAGATTGGCAGTTGTGACATTGCTTAACCCATGCTGACACTTCTTTCTTAAGACCATGCCAGATAAACTTCTTGCTGATAAGTCTGACTGTGGCCTTAACTCCAGGATGACTCCTATTGTGAATAATTTCGAAAACCGGTCTTCTGAAGTCGGTAGGAACGATAGGTCTTGGGTAGCCAGTTGAGATGTCACAAATTAACTCTGGACCCGAGTCAACGGATGTTTTGACGATTTTGAGGCTTGTTAATGCAGTGTTGTAAGCCTGTATGTCAATGCTATTTTTTGGGGATTCCGCCATAGCTTGATAGTCGATGCCAATTGAGACTGAGTTTGTAACTGCTCTTGAGAGACAATCTGCGACAGTGTTGTTTTTTCCAGAAATGTGTCGGATGTCAGTTGTGAACTCGTATATGGCAGATAAGTGCCTTTGTTGACGAGCTGACCATGGTTCAGTTGATTTGGACATGGCATGGATTAATGGTTTATGGTCAGTAAAAATAACGAATTGTCTCCCTTTAATGATGAAACGGAAATGACGGATGGCTAAATGAATTCCAAGCAACTCCCTATCAAAGGTACTGTATTTCTGCTCAGGTTTACGCAACTGCCTGCTGAAAAATGCCAATGGTTCCCAATTACTTTGATGATTAAGTTGTTCAAGGACAGCGCCCACAGCTTGGTCGGAGGCGTCAGACGTTAAAGCGAGGGTGAGTTCAAGCAAGGATGGGCTAACATTGTAGCGTTACTTAGTGCGTTTTTACCGTCAGTAAAGGCTTTCAACATTTCTTGCGTCCACGTAAGTGCTTGACGTTCTTTTTTGACTTTCAAAGCACTATATAGGGGTCGAAGTATTTCAGCTAGTCTCGGAATGAAACAATGGTAAAAATTCAACATCCCGAGGAACTCTTGAAGTGACTTGATGGTTTTTGGGGGTGGAAATTGTTTAACAGCCTCAATTTTTGTCGCCATTGGGACAGATCCAGAATGCGAGATGTGATGGCCAAGGAAGTTAAGAGATCTCACACCGAAAAGACATTTCTCAAGACGGATAACGAGGCCTTGGTTTCTAAGTCTTTCGAATACGATTTTGAGATGTTCCATGTGTTCTGCCTCAGTTGAACTTGCAACCAGAATGTCGTCTAAATAACAAAATACGCAGTCTAAATCTTGTAAAATGGAGTCCATTAAACGTTGGAATGCTTGTGCTGCATTTTTAAATCCAAATGGCATTCTTAAGAACTCCCAAAGGCCGAAAGGGGTTATCACTGCCGTTTTTGGACGTCTTCTGGAGCGACTGGAATTTGGTGGTATCCTCTGACAAGGTCGATCTTCGAGAAGATGATCTTACCGTCTAAGTTTGCTGTAAAATCATGAATGTGTGGGACAGGATATCGATCTGGTATAGTAGCATCGTTAAGCCGACGAAAATCTCCGCAGGGACGCATTGTGCCATCAGCCTTGGGGACCATGTGTAATGGGGAAGCCCAAGGGCTCTTTGATTTTTGAATTATGCCCATTTTTCCATTTCCAAAAATTCTTTTTTTGCACACAAGAGTTTTTCTGGAGCCAGGCGACGAGTACGTGCGAATACTGGGCGACCTTTGATTGTGATGAAATGTTGCACGCCATGTTTCACAGTTGCCGTTGAAAATGTTGGTTGAAGTAGTTCTGGATAGTTATTCAATAATTTTCTGAATGTATTGCAGTTCGGCTCGAGTGGTGAGAGTTCGGCGTTTGTGCAAACTGAACTTACTGAACAAGGTACGTGCGAAAACGTTTCAGCGTCGATAAGGCGTCGACCACGAATATCCACAAGCAGATTATGATGACGTAGAAAATCTGCTCCAAGTAGGGGACGCTTGACATCAGCTTTGATAAGTCGTGCATTGAATGAACGCAATCCAATACGTATGTTAGTTTCGAAGCATCCGTATGTTTTTATTGTAGAACCATTAGCAGCTTGTAATGCGAGATC
>NW_027625257.1:0-7232 GCF_034508935.2 Berghia stephanieae
CCCCTTTTTTGTGTGTTTTTTGCCTCAATTGAAATAAAAAGTCAAAACAATATTCCATATTTATTTTTTTAAAACCCCCCCTCCCAAACCCTTGATTGATTTGTTCTCTCCCCCCAATTTTTCGGGCTTTTTTAAATTTGCCTTGGTTTCCCGCCCCTTTCCCCAGGGAACAAAAAACACTTCTGAACCATCTTCAAGTTTTTCGAACCACCCACCCCGATATGCTTTTGCTGAAACGACACCCTTGGGCCCCCTTCCATCCGAACCACATGTGTTTGCTTATACACAACAAAAGGGGGGGGGGGGGGGGGGGGGGGGGGGGGGGGGGGGGGGGGGAGAAGTTGCCCATCAGCAACCCGCGAAATGAGCTTAAATTACCCTTGCTGAAGTTATTACCCCGGGGGTATTTCACCCCCCCCTCCGAAAATCCCTTTTTTTTGTTCGGGCTATCTGAGGGTTGGTCCATCAATTTTCTTTAAAATTTTTTTTGGGGGACATTTTCAAGAGATTTTCAAAGTGTTGAAAGTAAATTTTTTACCCTTTTCGGGTGTCATTTGGCACGAGAGCGTTGTGTTCGGGCACATTTTTGGAGAGATTGTTTCTTTTTAAAAATGACCCAAACCCAATCAACCCGGGCGCATTTTTTTTAAAAAGTGGACATTTCTTCCAATTTTATTTAAGAAACCCCAAAGCACAAAAGCTTATTCCATTGCTTAAAGGGGGGGCATCCCATAATCTGCGAAAACCCAAAATTTTTTGCAATTACTTTTTCTTCGAAACTGAAAATACTAGGATGCCCTCCCCTTTTGAATGTTTTTTTTTCAGTTTAAATTATTTTTCTCCTTGAATTTTAAAACACTAAGCTACAGTTGCTAGGGGTGTGTGTGCCTTCCTGTAGCTTTGATAATTTTCCCTCAGTAGTCCTTATTCTTCTTGCCCAGGTTTTCTTTTTAGTTTCGAACCATGATTTATAACTGAAAAGAAAAAAAAGAAAGATCACACTGTTGTTAACTCTTTAGTTGCCAAGCATCCGGGCAGAAAAAGAAACCCCAGTTCCCAAAGCCTTTTGGGCCAAAATGGACGAAAATTGAGTTTTTCAAAAACAAAATCAAAAAAAAATAATCACAAAACTTCATATTTTCACAGGTATATAAGAATAGTTTAGGAACATTTGCGTAATGTGATATGCAATTAGGTCACATGCCTTGGGGGCCCCATCTTGGATATCAAATTTAAATTTCATTTTTCATGCTTTCTGGGGTTAGGGGGGCCTTATCTCCACCAATATTATAAAAAGTTTTTTTTATTGTTTTATTTGTTGAGTAATGATTGAACAAAAAGTACAGAAAATACATATTGATTCTCTTCATTTACTGGGTTTTTTTTTCTTCTTTGTGGGGGGGGGGGGGAGAAAAAATAAGTAACATATTTCCTCTTCCAAAAAAATCGGGGGGAAAAAACTGAAAATACTCACAAATAACCTTTTCTTCATTTTTTTCCCCAACATTCCTTTCCAAATTGTTTTCAACCTCAATGACCATTTTAGCGGAACATGATCTCTTCATTGTCAATACATTTTCCATTCCTTGGTTTTCCATCATCCGAGCATTTTGCCCCGCCCCCTTCTTTTTTACATTCTGTAAATTGTCCCCAGACCCCCGGAACATCACAAAATCCGTCTGGCCTCCCCCCTTCACTCCTCGAATGATTCAATGTCCGTAAACTCCAATTTTTGATAAAAATTCATCCCCGATCATATCAGTCATACACATCAATCTCTTATTTTGTTCCATTGTGGAATTGCCCTGGCAACGGAAAAATTTGAAAAAAAAAAAACATGGAAAAACGAATTTAAATCAGGGAAAGCGCGGAAAAAGCTGTCAATAGCCCAAGATGTATGGAGTTCAGCATATAATTTTTGCCCTAGAATTTAATTTTTCGCCCCGATAATAGCGGTCATTGACTCGTCGCCCCCCTTCTACGGGAGCTCGGGGTTAAAAGAAAAATTTTCAAATGCCCAAAATTTCTTTTTCAATACTAGGGGTCTTTTGTTTTTACGACTACACTCTAAACAGGCACAACTGGTTGGGTTAACCAAACCTAGTTTTAAAACCCCTTTTTTTTCATGCTCAAAATAAAACGTCATTGCTCCAAAGACCCTCTTCCCCTAACTTGGCTTCATTACACAATAAAAATCTCTTTTTTTTTTTTTTTCTTATTTAAAAAAAAACCCTTTTAAGAATTCATACCCTATCTCGAGTCTTGTTTAAACAATATTATATTTTTTAGCTAGGAAAACTTATTTGTTTTTACTGTAATGTGTTGACATTTATTTTTTCCAATTGAATAAAAAACCGTTTTAGTAAAATTCTGTTTTTGCGTTGTTAATCTTATCATCATCACATTTTCTGACATGGCGGTTTTTTTTGCAAAAATAAATCCCAAATTTTTGCAAGCTAAAAACACAAAATTTGGCACAAAAAAATTTCAAAAATTTTGAAAAAAGTTGCGTTTAAATTTTTCCCAAAAAACCCCAAAATTTCGTTCATAAAAGAGGAGGTTTTTGTTGTTTTTTTTTTTTGTTTTTTAAGGGTTTCAGGGCGTGCAAAAAATTAAAGGGTCTATCTGCGTCAAAAAAAAGAAGAAAATGGTCAGAAAAAAGTTCAGAATTAAAAATTAAAGTACCCAAGAAAAAGGAAAACACGCTATCAGGTATTTTTTTTGAGATATCGAACTGTTTTTTAAACCCGACACAAGCACAGGTCCCCCCGTGATAATGAAATTTGTCAAAAAGGAGGAAAATCTACCCGGCCCCTCATCAAAACCCCAAATTTTAATGCAAAATAACTAGTATTCATATTATTAATAATTATTATCCTAAGCACTTCTGATCATTGAACATCCTACCTTTTGCAAATATAATTTAAAAATTGTCATTTCCCCAAATTAAAATTTTTGAGGGCCCGTCATGTCGCCCACATTCAAGTGATTTTAAAACTTTTGGCCAAAAGAGCAGGGGGTATTTGTTTTTAAATAACAAACCCGGGTTTGTGTCTGTATTATGCAACTTGTGACGATGCAGCTTATAAAAAAAAAACTTTTTTAATTTTCAAAAAAATTTTCCTCAACAAACAAAAATTTAAAATTTGCCCTTTAAACAATCATTTCTTAAATCGATAGCCCAACTATTATCTCTTATTACCAAATGATATCTTAAACAAAGAAGATAAAAGGGGGCTGAGAGAGAAATATGGATTAAAAAGAGAGAGAGAGAGAGAGAGGGGAGAGAGGAGAGAAAAAAGAGAGAGAGGGAAAAGAGAGGGGGGGAAAAAAATTGATGAAATTTTTTTTAAAAAAATTGTTTTTTTAATTAAACAAGTTGTATTGAAGCTTTAACAAATTCAGAACAATCAAACAAAAACAAAAAAAAAAAAACAATAGGAAAAAAAAAAAAAAAAGACAGGGTTTAAAACTTATAAAAACGTCAAATGTACTATCATGTTACACTAAAAGGTCATAAATATTTACACACATTTGCTCACCCCTTTCCCCTTTTGATCACTTCTCTCCATGCACCCTGTGTCTTGTGCTACTTTTGACATTTTGGGGCCCGTGTGTCTAGACAACCTAAATAAAGGATGTCACCAAAAAATTTATGCAACGAGCGAGGGGTCAAAAAATAAAAGGGATCCTTTTTTTTTCATAACTACCCCTTGCAAAAATGTTTGACATGAAAAAAACAAAGGGAAAGAAAAAACTGCGGGGGATTCACACTCCCCCTAAAGTTTAAAAAAAAATTTTTTTTTTTGGGCAAAACCAAAAATTTTTAAAAATTTGCAAAATTTTTTTTTTCAAATAAATAATTTTTTTTTTTTTTTGCGGCCGCAACGGGCCGCAAGCGTACAAAAACTGCATGACAGCTTTTATCATCACCCTCACATCATCATATCTCATCACCATCATAATCATATCAAATTTTTATTATTTTTATTATTTTATTATTATTATTATTATTATTATTATTATTTTTATTTTTTATTATTTTATTGTATTATATTTTTATTATTATTATTATTTTTGTTGTTTTGTTGTTGTTTAATAATCCCCATTTCTGAAGCACATTTTATATTTTTTACTAAAATATTTAGAGTCTATACTTATAACGCTCATGCAGAAACTATAATACGTTAATGTTAGTAGGTTTGTTTTCCCGTATGTCCTTTTGAACTTGTGCACTAGGTCTTGATTAAAGTTTTGAATCAAACCTTACAATTTTATCAGGGGAGTGGGGCCTTCATTAATTTTAAAACTTTTATGAAACTATTTACTGAATGAATATATCTGAGGGCACACGATTAGTGCACTGATACACAAAAACCCGATTTCAATCCCATATACTGGAAATAAAGGGCGATTCTCCCCGACAACTTTACATCAGCCCTGCACAAACCCTTACGCCCCAGAGGGACGGGCGAAACAGCCACGCACCTGGGACTCCACTAAAGAAAACCCTTCGCAAAAAAACAAATCGGGGCAAAGAGGCTCAAAGTATCATAAAACATGTTTTATAGTTTCGTACTTTTAATTGAATAAATTGACGCCCTTGCCCCTTATTGTCAAATGGGAGTGGGGAAATTTTATTTTTTCATTCTTATTTAATTTTTTTGCGAAGGGGACGCTATCGAACCATAGCTTATTTGATGTTTTTTTTGCATTTTTATATAACAGGGGAAACATGGTTTGCAGCCTCTATTACATATATAAATTAAAAATTAAATTAATAGGACTATTCTACGGGGGTAGAAGCGAGGCCATTTTAAAAGCCTGATGGGGGGCTTGTTATTTTTTAATTTAGGAGAATCCCCCATAATGACCCTTAGCCCCCTTTAAAAAACCCTTTTTGTGCACTGTATAAAATTTTTTGAGTCATTGAAGGGGTTTAAAAAAAAGTATTTTTGAATTTCTGTGTTTGAAATTTCGAACCCTTTTCCAAAGTGCTCCCCAAAGGGCGCAGCGGGATGGGGGGATCGTTAAAAAAAAAACCACATATTATGCAGTTCAAAAAAAATCTTTGATTATCTTTTGCAGTTTTTGTAATTTTATTCTTTGTTTTCAATCCTCTTTTCCCAATGAACGCTAAAAAATTTTGAGGGCGCAATGTTGCCATATTCAATTTGCAGAAAATAAAAGTAAAAAAAAATATAAAAAGATTAAAAAGCAAAAAAACAAAAGATTGTTTGAAACAGTGCCCAAATAAATAAAAAAAAATACAAGAAAAAAAAAACCCAAAAAAACAAACCATCCAATTTTTTTTTTTTTTCCCTAAATAGTTACTTTGGTAGTGGTGTAATTGCGACGTTTGACCGGGAACGAAAGTCTGCGGTTTATTTCATCGGGCAGGGCTGATTTTTTTTTACAGGGGTGGGGGGGGGGGGGTGAATGTTTTTCTAGTATTTTTCTTTTACTTTTTGGCACGTTCAAAAACACATTTCAGGGGTAAAAAAAAAAATGCCAAACCCCAAATGTTTATGACAAACTGCAAAAAAAAAGAAAAAAGTGAGAGAGAGAGAGAGAGGAGGGGGAGGAGAAGGAGAGAGAGAGAGAAAAGAGAGGAGAGAGGGAGGAGAGAAGAGAGAGAGAGAGTACGAAAAAAACGGAAGGAAAAATTAAAAATTTGGGTATAATTTAACCCCCAACTACAAATTCTGGTCCCCGGGGGTAACCTCCTAAACAAAAATAAATTGAAAAAGAAACACTCCCCCGCTCCCCCCCCAGTGCCTGTCTACAAATTTTCGGGACGAACTCCCCTTTCTGGACCCTTTAAACCCTTAAAATTGCCCACGGAAAAAAAACAAACCAACCCCAAAAAAAAATCTTTTTTAAAAAAAATGGCCAAAAAACTCGTTTCTTTTTTTTACATATCATCGATTTAAAAGACCCCATCTTGACAAAAACTCTTAAACCTGGGGCTTCGCGTATCAGGTTTGAAGTTTTTGCTAAGACGAGGGCTTTATACCAAAAGGTTTTGAAGGACGATTTTCTGGCCAAATTTTAAAACGGTTTTTTCCAGAGTATGACAAGTAAAAAGGTTAAAAAAACCCAATGCTTTTAAAAGAAGAGAAATCAGTCCCCACGATTGGAAAAAGCGTAAAGGAAATCCTTTTATTGGCGTGATCCGAATTTTTCATACATTTAATGCATTGAGGGTGAAATTGCTGCATTTGCTTTTATTACAAAAAGGGGTAATTTTTTGGCCAGTTTTGTACCGTCATTTTTAAAAAAAAAAGAGGAATTATTTTTTTGGGGGAAAATCTAAGACCAATTTTAATTTAACTAAAAAAGGCCAAAGGGCTATTTTTTATTTCTATGGGGGAACAAATTGTCCCCCCCGATTCTATATGTTAGAACAGCTGAATGGTGTACGTACAATGGTGAATTAATGTCTTGAAAAATTTAAAAATAAAAGTAATGTTTCAATACAAAGAATTTCAAACCCTATAAAAAACCCTTTTTTTAAAGAAAGGTTAGGGCCATTTTTATTATATGATTATTTTGATATTTAAATGTAAATATAACATTTGTGATCTATTCTCTGAACATTATTAATATTTTAATTTTTATTATTATTATTATTTTTATATTTTTATATTATTTTTATTTTATTATTATTATTATTATTTTAAATCAAAAATAAAATTTTTATTATTATTTTATTATTTTATTATTATTATATTTTTTATATTTTAATATTTTAATCAAATCATCATCATCCCATTTTCATCATCACATCATCATCATCATCACATCACCATCCTATATCATTATTATATCTCATCATCATCAGACATTATATCATTCCCTTTTTCTTTTTTTCTTTTCTTTTCTTCTTTTTTTCTTTTCTTCTTCTTCTTTTTTTCTTCTTCCTGCTTTTGCTTCTTATTATTATTTTTTTTTATTGTTGTTTTTACTATTACTACTATATACCAAAATATTTTATTATTTTTATTATTATTTATTATTTTATTATTATTATTAATATTATTATTATTATTATTATTTTATTATTTTTGTTATTATTAATTATTTTTTAAATTTTTTTTTATTATTATTATTATTTTTATTTTATTATTATTTTTTCAATTATTTTATTCCTATCTCATCATCATCATAAAAATCCCCTCATCATCATCATCATCTTTCCTCATCATCATCATCAAAACATCCCCTATCAA
>NW_027625258.1:0-7231 GCF_034508935.2 Berghia stephanieae
GGGGAATTCTTTACAATTTTAAAAAATGGGTAACATTTGAAAGTTGAGTTTTTGGAAATTTTTTTAATAGGGTTTTTTTTTTTTTTTTTTTTTTTTTAAAAAGTATAAAAATTCAAGGGTTAAATCTGAAACACCCTTAAGTTTTTTGGGGAAATCCTATAATTAATTTTTTTTCAAAAATTTTCAAGAAAAATTAAAAAAAAAAAGAAAAACCCCTTTTAAATTTCATCTTTAATGAAGAGGGGAATTTTTTTGAATGTATAAAGGGTTTTTTCACTTTTTTTCCCTTTTTTTTTTTAAAAAAAAGGGGAAGTATTTTTTTTAACGTAAAAAAACAAAAAAAACTACGACATCGTACTCCCAAACTCAAATTGAGTACATATGTCCTTTCCCCCAAAAACGGTATTATTTGGAATTATTAATTTTGAAAAATAAAATTTATAGCCAAAAATCCGATTTCCATTGTTTTTTGATGTTTAAAAATAAAGGAATCATACCATTTTTTGGGTTGTTAAATAAAATTCATCCTTTTTTTGACCAGTTTAGTTTTAATTTTCCCTTTTAGTTTTGGGTTTCATCTCGATGTAATACCTTTTTGAACATGGGTCCCACAGGGTTGAGCTTATTTTTTTATAGTGAAAGGGATAAAATATATCCTTTTGGCTAAAAGCTCATAATTTTGCCACCCGGAATAAACGGCCCAACCCAAAACTGTTGTATCCTGAACGTTTATATTGGTTAATACGTTAATACATACTAATAAACGGAGGGAAAAAAAAAACAAAAAAAGACCGGGACGTATCTTCAAACTATTTTAAATTTTAAGGCGCGGGAAACAAGTTTTATATTTTTGATATTTTTCTAAAATTTTCATTTTTCATTCATTCGTTCTTTCGACGTAATATTTTGAGTGAGGGATCACAAATATAATATTTTAATCACTAAAACCCAAACACCGTTTTACCCTATTTACCCTGGTTATTTTTACCCAGCCATAATTTATTACATTTTTTTTGCACAAATTATAGGGGTATACAAACAATGTTTTTTTATTTTTACTGTTAAGGTAGTTGAATAAAAAAAATCTAATACATCTCTTTAAAACATTTTTCCAATTTTGAAAAAGTACAAAAATCTCTAGGGTTTAGTGATTAAGCCAAAAATTCTTTTTTAAAAAATTTTCTTCATAAACGAAAACCAAAGGGGCCCAAAGCGCTTTACAAGGGGGCCCTGTTTTCAGCAAAATTAAAATGAGGGCGGGGCAGACCCCGTTAGCGATATTTAAAATTTTTTTGAACCAAAAACCTGTTAACGGGCCCGTACTCATTTTTACCCTATACGGGGGATAAAGTGAGTAAAGAGCCTTTTCCCAAAGGGCTCAAAAATCCCAGCCGAGGGTCGAAAATGGGCCTTCCACCCAAAGCGATGTCAACCACAAATTTTAAAGGGGAGAGACAGAAGAGAGAGTGAGAGACACCACACCACACACACAAAAACCCCACAAAAAGAGAGAGAAAAGAAGAGAAGAAAAAGAGAGAAGGGGGAAAGGGGGAATAACTATTATTTTATTTTATCATTCTTCTTCTTCTTCTTCTTTTCTTCTTTTTCTTTTCTTCTTCTTCTTCTTTTCTTCTTCTTCTTTTCTTCTTCCCTTTTTTCTTTTCCTTTTTCTTCTTCTTTCTTTCTTCTTCTTTTCTTCTCTTCTTCTTCTTTCTTCTTTTTCTTCTTCTTTCTTCTTCTTTTCTTTTTCCTTTTTCTTATCATTTTTAAATTTTTTATTTTTTTTATTAATTTTTTATTTTATTATTATTATTATTATTATTTTAATTTTAAAATTTTTTTATTATTATTATTTTATTTTTTTTTATATTATTCATCATTACTATCTATATTTCAAATTTTTACTACATTTAATTTCTTTTTCCCCCCAATACAAGACTTAACCTAAAATAATTGCCTATTTTGGGAAAATAAAATAATAAAATTAAAAATAAAAAAAATAAAAATTAATAATTATTATTTTTTTATTATTTTATTTTAAATTTTTATTATTATTATTTTATTATTATTTTTTATTTTTATTTTTATATATATTATTTTTATTATATTTTATTTTTTTATTATTTTTTTATAATTTTATTTATTATTTAATTATTTTATTATTATTATTATTATTATTATTTTTATTATTTTATTATTATATTATTATTATTTTATTTAATTTTTTTTTATTTTATTTTTATTTATTATTATTTTTATTATTATTATTATTTTTTTATTATATATTATTATATTATTAAAACCACATACCAACCATCCCCCCGTTCCAAAACCCCATAAACATCCAACAGACAACACAGACCTGGGTCGATAGGGGACCAGCCGGGCCAAAACAAATCACTTACTACGCCATTTGGCGTTTTTACTGTTTTTGATGTTTTTGTGCTGTGTGTTTTATTTTGTTTTGTTTTTGTGTTTTTGGTTTTTGTTTTTAGTTTTTGTTGTTATGCGTTGTGTTGTGCGCGCTGGTGTTGTTTGTGTTTGTGTGAAAAAAAAATACCAAATAAATCAATTTATATAAAAGTACAACAAAAAAGGGGGGTTTCATGCTCATTGGGTAATCACTCAATTTTGCACGCAAAAAACCCGAGATTAACCCGTTGCAGTCGAGATTTTTTCTGCCACCCCCCCCCCCCCCCGGTTACCCAGCATGAAAGGTAGCGGGGTGGGTTAATTACAAAAATACTTTGCGATAGTTTCGTCTATCCAAAGGGGCAAGAAATTCTATTTTTCCGTTTCAAAAATGCAATGTCTTTTAGTATAAATATTTTAAAGAATATAAAATAAAACCGTAGTAGTCCCCCCACATCCCGCCACCTTTCACCCCGCTCGCCAACAAAAATCCCGCCATCCAAACCATGGGGCAGATGTTTAAACTCTCAATCCTAGAATTTTTTGATACTTTTCCAAAGGAAAAAAAAATGTATAAAAATTTAAATGTCTTATTTTATTCATTATTTTAAAACATGTAAAAATAAACATTAGTTTTATACTACATTTAAAATTTTTGCTCAGAAAAATTATAAATAACGGGGTAAAAGTAATCCATAAATTTTTCGAAATGACGCACACGGGTTTTTGTTATTTTTTTTGCCATCCGCGTTTTGACAATCTCATGAACTGTTTTAACCCAACATAACGTCTGGATACATACAGTTTTGGGTTGTCCATACTTCCTGGCAATTTTTATGGTTTTCTTACAAGGCATTCTTTCTATACTGGGATATAATAGAATAAGATTTCCCAAAACATTGCCCCCCGGAAAGTTAACGCCAAACACACAAATCTGTGTAACCATGAACTTTTATAGTCTGTTAATACATTTAGTGAGAAAACTACAAACGCGGAGGCAAAAACAATAACAAAGGCCTGAGTGCGTCATCGCATACTACTATAGTCCTTGGGGTTGAAGGGGGTTAAATCGCAAAGACTTTAGAAACCCCTGCTTTTCCTTTACATAATAAATTAAAATAACGCAACAAAGGGTCTAAAAGAAAACACGTATTAGGGGGGGGTGAACGGGTACGACAAAAACTTGAAGGGATTTTTGATAGAGCATATCCCCCCAAGGGGGGTCCCGATCTCTTGGGTAAGCATCGCTTCACACGAAAAAAGGGACTGACCGATCCGGGGTGAAGTCGAGTTTTTTAATTTTTGGGGCCCCCTTGTCCCAAAAAGCTTTGATTTGGGGTAGCTTCTATTAGAAGGGGAAATACTTGGGGAACTTTGGGTGACTTGACAGCATCCATCGACAAAGGATAAAACGTTGCTACTGTCCTTTCACACTATAAAAACCGGGGATAAACTCGAGGTGAAAAATGAGTACCTACCTTAACCCGTTGTCCTGTCGGGAAAAAAAAATGTAAAATTTCGCCATCACTCAGCTCGTTTACATTACGTGTTGCTGTTGGGTCAAGTCCCCTTTGTAAAGCGCTAGACACTTTTAAATTGTTAAAATAAGAAAAATCCCGGGGACCTTCGTCTTTTTGTTTTTTATAAAGGCATACAACTGCGGCAGCACCCTGAAAAAATAACCCGGTATGTTATTGCAAATACAAAAATTATTAAGTTCTTAATTTTTTACTTGGGCGCCGGGTTGTAAGGGGGGTGAACGAGGAAAATAGAGGTGGTTTTTCAAATTTCAACAACAAAACACTGACGTCACTTACTCGCGGGTTGAAAACCCAAATTGTTATGGCTTTTTTTTTTTTTGAATGACATACATACCCCTCTTGTTGGTTTTACATGCGTCATAAAAATCTTTTTTTTTTCTAAGCCGTTCTGTCCCCAAAACCAACCCCCCCACACCCCTAACGTTCTCCCCCCATTACAAAAAACCTTTTATCCCATCAAAAAAAAATATCACCCCGACCTTAAAACAAATAAAAAAGTAATTTTTTAAAAAGCATAGTTGGGCCCCTTGGAAAAGGCTCTTTCTCAATTTCTCCCCGTCTCAGGTGTAAAATGATTCCGGGCCCGTAACACTTGCTTTGTCCAAAAAAATTATAATATCGCCTAACGGGCGCAAGTCCCGTTTTCATGTAAATGTTGCGTGCCCAGGACCCCTTGTAAAGCGTTTTTAGAAATTTTAGTGATATTGCGCTTATAAAGCTCAATAAGCACAAATCGAGCGTGTCGTGAGAATTTTAATTTGGGACCTGCTGATTCAAAATTATTTTTTTTTTGGGTCAGTATTTTTTTTTGATATTGATGGCTAAAGGGTTCATACAACCGGGGGCATTACTAACGCTTTTTATTCTTGCCCAATATGGCCCGTCATGTCTATTAATTTCCCGATCCCAAGAATCCGCGAAACACGTACCACGACCACCTCTTAGAGATAACCCTAGGGTGCCTAGGCCATACTGTTGTTGTCGAGTTTTTACAGAATGTATCTACCCTCACACCCCAACACATCTCCACCAAAAAACCCTGATGGTGCCTGGGCCAAACTGTTGTCGATTTTTACAGAATGTACTATCTCCCATCCCACACCACTACCCCCTTTTAACCCTGAGGGTCCTAGCCAATACGTTGTGGTTGTATCTCCCTTCATCCACACACCATCTGAATCTAACCACCACATTAACCCTTTCGGGGCTAGCCATTAAACTCATAGCCTACAGATCAAAAAAATTTTACGTCAAAATACTAAAATGTAACCAAAAAAAAATCAAAAAGATTTATTGTGGGTTTTCGTAACAGGGAAATTTACCCTTTTGGGTTAACTATCGAATCGTCGCAAACGTTAACTTTTACCTGACATTTGAAAGTGGCCTTCTAAACTTATGGCCCGAACTGACCAAAAATGCGTCAAAAGACAGTCTTGGCCACAAAAAAAAACAAATCGTGATTTATTCAAAAGTTCAAAACCCAAAGAAAAAACTTGTTCCAAACAACTAACACAACGGGGCAAAAACCAAATAACGACTCAAAATGCCCGTCTTTTTGGGGTTTTTTTTTTACGCTCCTTTTTTGATAGTGTCAGCTAACTCGAGACAGTGGGTTTGTATGAAATGAATAATTGGTGGGCCCCCACCTGCGGGGGCCGCGTTTTAATCTATAGAAATTAAGTAGACGTCACTGGCCTTTCCAATTTTTTTTTCACCCCATTTTTAATAAATTTTTACTAAACTGTTTTATCCAACTAAAACTTTTAAAGGGTACACTATTTTGGTGTTGGTCCTTATTTTCCGGTGCAATTTTTACTTCTTACCAAGGATACTATGTATTAGCTAGTCCTTATACTGCAGGGGGGTCACGGTTAATATAAAGAAATAAACAAAGAATTCGTGACTGATTAAAATATCTCAGGATTCGGGTTTAAACCTTTGTATATAGTTAGGGGATTGTTGAACAACATTTTACACATTTTGATACATAATCAAACACACACCCCCACACCACACACACACCCCACAAAAAGTCTAAAACATCTGGGGTTTTTTTTCTGTGACATAGTTATTGCATCAGGGGTTTAGATTCATTTTATCTGCAAAAAAAAAACCCCATAAAAAAACTTCATAATAATTAAAATATAACAAAAAAAACAAAAAAACAAAAAAGAAACACAAAAGAAATAGAAAATAATGAAAATATTTTTTTAAAATAAAAAAAAAAAAAAAAAAAACAAAAAAAAACAAAACAAACAAACAAAAAAAAAAAACCCCCAAAAAAAAAAACAAACCCCCCCCCCCCCCCCCCCAAAAAAAAAAAGACAACCAAAAAAAAAAAAAAACAAAAACAAAACGAATGAACTTGAGACAAAAAAAATAAAAAGGGGAAAAAAATAAATCCGAACAAAGCAAAAAATTCAAACAAAGCAACAAAAAGGGTTTAAAAAAAAAAAAAAAAAAAAAAAAAAAAAAAACAAAAAAACAAAAAAAAAGGGATCGATTGAAAAAAAAATAAAAACTCTTTACCCGGTCTTATTGGGTACTACTTTTGGATGAGGAAACAACTACATAATTTAACTCACTCAATGGAAAGATGGGGCCCGACTAATGCATCGATAGATTCCTTATACTGAATTCCAATCTAAAGTGGGCCCAGGGTTATGATGCCTAAACAAAAAAAAACATTCCCAAAGGGGTTTTTACAAAGTCGTGAAACGAACAAAAAGGGGAAAAGTTGCTTTTTTTTCAAAAAAGCTGTCAATTATTTTACATTAAATCTGAATATATTTGTTTTTATTTAACCCCAAAATTTAAAGTTACAGCCTTTTTGTTAGACTCTCAAACATTTGGGGGTCTAAAACAAGAATGATCCCCATCATCTAACCCCTTGGTGGTGCTGAATTTGGGGTGTCGATAAAACGGTCCTTGGTCCTTTTTAAAAAATGAATAAACAAAACTCAGTTTTCAAAAAAGGTTTTTTCTTCTTCTTCTTCTTCTTTTTTTCTTCTTCTTCTTTTTTTCTTCTTCTTCTTTCTTCTTCTTTTTCTTTCTTTTTCTTCTTTTTCTTTTCTTTTTTTCCTTTCTTCTTCCCTCTTCTTTTTTTCTTTTCTTCTTCTTTTTCTTCTTCTTCTTCTTCTTTTTTCTTCTTCTTCCTTCTTTTTCTTCTTTCTTCTTCTTTTCTTTTTCATCTTCTTCTCTTTTCTCTTTTTCTTTTTTCTTCCCTTTTCCCTTTTCTTCTTCTTCTTTTTTTTCTTCTTTTCTTTTTCTTCTTTCCT
>NW_027625259.1:0-7231 GCF_034508935.2 Berghia stephanieae
CCCCCCAAAACCCTTGCGTAAATGAGTCTCTCCGCTACCCATTCGTGGGGCTAAGCGCACAATTAAACAACCAAGAGGTTGGATTTTAAAATTTTTCATTGCTTTTTTAAATTTTTTTTTGGGTTTTTTTCTTGTTTTGTTGAATAAAGTTAAAAAAAAGGGAGGAGGAAGAAGTTTTAGGTTCAAAGGGGTTGAATGAGAAATTTTTTGAACCCTAAAAAGATGTAAAAGCCAATTATAACAAAGGAAAAGTAACCAGTATAATTTTAGGTAAATTATAAAGTAAAATTATTTCCCTTGAATCTTTATACCCCCGCTTTTTAGCAATTATAGTTATTTCCCCTTTTTGTCTACTGTATAAAAAACATTTTACAGAAAAAAAAAAATTCTTTTTTCACAAGGTTTACAAAGTCTTCAGAGTTTTTTTTCATTTCACCACGTTGCTATCCAGAGCCATCACTATAAACCTTAACAAACTTTAAGAAAGGTTTAATATTGTTTCGATGAAACAGAAATTTGATCTACTAAAAACAACATCAGTATTACGTTTGTTATTTAAAATTATTTTTGGGGGGTAACAAGAGATAGAATCGTTATATAATCAAAAAACAAATAAAACAAATAATGATTAATACTTACGCTGTTATCACACAGGGATGGTAAAAAAGAAAAAACAAAGTTAGACCCTTAAGAAAATATATTTTAAAGTTTTTCTTTTACAATTTTTTTAAATACCAAAAACGGGATCTTTCAATAACGAAAAAAATTACTAAACTTGCTCAAACGTAACAAGGTTTCCCCCATTTTATAAGGTTAAGCGAACACTGGGAGAAAAATACGCCAGTTGGGGGATATATTTTTTTCAGACATAGACAATCTTAACGGCCAAATTTTAACTAAATTTTAAACTGATTTGATGAGAGATTGTGAAAATTTTATTTCCCAAAGATTTTAACTCTGTGCTGATTGAGGTCGTTCCGGGACCGTCGATCCGAAGACAGTGGCATATCACAAGGCAATAAAGAAGCAAAACCCAATATTTTTACGTTTAAATATAAAAACCCTTTGTAATTCCTTTCAATTCAATTCAATTAAAAAGTTCACCCATCTTCCCCTAAAATTCCTTAGGTTTGTCCACTTACGTCTCCTTTCTCTCTCTCCCCCTTTTTTCCTCTTCTCTCCTCTCTCTCTCTCTCTCATATATATATATATAAAATATATATATAATATATAATATAACTTTAACTCTTGCTTAACAAATTTTGATACTGTAAGCCGCAACATCTATCCAGGTTCCTTTTTATTTTATAGGCAATATTTTATTTGGCCCTTTTTTTTGTCTTTGACAATTCAGTTATCTCTCACCCTCTAAACCAACCCGTAGCGGACATCAATTTTGGGAAATGATAAAGGCAAACGTGTTGATATTGATGACAAAATGGATGATATTGGTATTGATGACGGTAGTATGTTGATTTTGATGACAACTTTGGAGAAAAATTGATATTAAAGATGGCAACAGTATTTATATTGGTATGTTAGGTCTTAATATTGATGATGTTTGGGATTGATGGAGGCAAAAGTGTTGATAATTTGTATTGAGAAGTAAACAATTTGATATTGGTATTGATAGTGCCAACATCTTGAAAGCTGTCTTGATGGTGGGAAAAATGTTGAAATTGGAATTGATTATAGAAAGTGTTAATAATTGTTTCGATTGAAACACAATATTTTGATCTGCATAATACATACAATAGTATTACGATTGTTATTTAGAAAATTGACTTTGGGGTAACTAGAGATAGTAGTATCGTTGTTATAAAGCGTAAAATAAATGAAACAATATAAATTGATTGATACTTACTTGCGTTTGTCACACATGGGTGGAGAAAGAAATAACAAAGATTAGACCTTTAAGTAAATATAGTTAAAGTATTTTTTTGTATCAATTGTTTCAATACACAAAAACTTATCTTTTCAATAACGAAATATACACTAAACTTGCTCAAGGGGAATAAAAGGGTTTTCCCCAGTTATAAGGTTAAGCGAACACGAGGACAAGACATGACGCCATTTGGGGGGATATTATATTTTTCGGGCCATAACAAATCTTTTAAACGGCCAAATGCTCATTTTAAACATGATTTTCGATGAGAGATTGTGAGTAAAGTTTATTCCCCCAAAAGACTTAACTCTGTGCTGATTGAGGTTCGTTCCCAGGACAGTCCGATCCGAAAGATATGCATATCACAAGGCAATATAGACGCACAAACCATATGATTTTTACGTTTAATAGTTATAAAAACCTTTGTAATTCACATTCAATCAATTCAATTACAGTTCATCCCATCTTTCCCTAAATTCCTTAGGTTTGTCCACTTAAACCCTATTCCACTCCCAATTTTCATAGTCCTATTCATAACCCCATGGGTGGATTTACACCCCTATTCCAATGATAAGAAAAAAAATGTGAGTTTCCCTATTCTTTTCCATTGGGGGGTTTTACACCCCTATCAAATGTTAAGAAAAAAGCTTTTTACCCTATTCTTATCCAATGGGGTGGTTTTGCACCCCTAAGTTAATATAGGAAAATATGAAAAGAACTATTATATTATTAGCTTTATTATTAATATTATTAATTATTAAATTTTTATTTTATATTATTATTATTATTATTATTATTATTATTATTATTTTTTATTATTATTTTTATTATTATTATAAATTTTTATTCATTTCCGCCATTTTTTACCATAAATTAGTGCAAAGATAAGATAAAAAAAATAGAGTTTTGTTTTTACAGCTTGTTTCTAATTTTTTTTTTTTACATTTTCCACACCATGACTCTGACTCTGATCCAACTTTTTCATTCCTTCCCCTTCTGTTTTTTCACATGTTTTCCTTTACAATAATTACAACACAGAGCAGATAATCCTATCTCCCTGTTTTCCCAAGGGTTTTTCTATTTTGTTTTGAATATGAATTTGATTCATTCATTACAATAAAATCAAAACAAGTGAAAATGGCGGCGGATGCAAATAGGAATGTTTTTCAAGCATTTCAAGGGCCCCAACAACTGATGAAAACAGTTCGACTTTATTGATCTCCAGTCAGTTCATCTTTCAGATCCATACACTCTTAGAAAGAAGTTTCAACTCTACATCAGGTAAGTCCTTCTAAAATCTATTCTTGGTTTTTTTGTTTTGTTGGGTTAACCTCTCTTTCAACTACACATAAAGATACTGCACTGCTTTGACAATTATTTGTGCGAATCAGACTAAGACATGCAGTGTAGCACAAATCTATAGCCAGTAAGTGTTGACAGACACCAGGCCAGCCAGCCGTATCACTTTTCCTATAATATGCCACGCCCTGGCAGGGAGCTGATAAAATAGCTACTGATATAATAACTGTGTGTTTGTCTTTGGTTGAAAAGCTTATCTACTGTACAATTTTGAGCAATAGGTTCACGTAAAGCACTTATAAGTATAGGGTCTACTCTGGAAATTCACTTCCGAAAGAAAGTATTTTAATCAACGAACATGTAGTCGGTAAATCCAATTCTAATAAAAATTGAGAAATTCATGTATAGTAAAATATGCAAACAGACCACCCGTTCTTTCAAATTTTCTGTATCATATGTTCCATTTATTTCCATCATTCTCTACAGATGTGTGCCGTGAAGACCTTCTGATTCAATTAGAATCTTCCCTCATTGATGATCCCAATGTACCATATTCAAGTCATTCAAATGCACCAAGCTTACAGAATATGGAGCGGCATTTCAGCAACCCTGGGGCCAGAGCAACAATGACAATGAAGCGTTTTCCTGAACCAACAAATGCTCTAAGGTTTGACGACAGACTACAAGAACAGCCCAAAAGGGGCCCCGGGATGATTTTGCGCCAAATCAGGGACCTTTTTGATACCATCAACAATCAACTTCTAAGAAAATATACTCCAGACATGAACCTTACAGTGGTTTGAGCAATTAATCCCATGGAGGGAGAGTCAAGTTTCTTCAATATTTACCAAGCAAACCGGATAATATGATTGAAAATATTCTGGATATGTGATTCTAAGACTGCTTATCCACTGAAAGCAATTCCCTATTTTGGGAAAATATGGAGAAAGGAGGACAAATTTAGGAAGAGAAACTGTCAAGGAATTAGCTATGCATATTGCAAAGTGGTAGAAAGATTACTTTTGATAATTTTTTCACGGACAAAGACTTTTGTTAGGCTCAGAAAGCAAGGATTGACAGGAGTTGGACAGTTCGAAATTTAAATATGGCAAGGATTTGAAAAAAACAGAACAAGCTTTGCTTTCACTTTTTGAATTGTCTTTAGTCAGCCATAAATCAAACCACAAGAAAAAGTAAATTGTTTTGAGTTCAATGCACAATTCTCAGATGTTGATGACGGCCCAAAAAAAAACCCTGAAATGGTGAAGTACTATAATAAAACCCCAAAAGGTGGAGTTTGATACGTTTAAACCAGATGTGTCACAGTCTGACAATAAAAACCAAAAGAAAAGTGCCAAAGGTGCCAATGGTGATTTTTTACAACCTGTTGGACACGGGAGGAATTCATCTCAAATAATTTATAGGAAAATTTTTCCACAAAGCGCTCTCGCACAGGAAAAGGGGAAGGGCAGAGTTTCAGGAGGACTATGGCAAAATGCCGATTGCAGATCATTTTTACTCGCAGATTAGCAAAGCTGAGGAAGCCTAACATTATGTTAGAACTCTCAATCCAGCATGTTTGTGAAGTATGGAAAATCACAAGACCAAACCATGCTGAACAAATGAACAAACTGCTAGTGGGACACCATCAAACAAGCGAAAAGGAGAGCAGGGAGATGCTGGGGGAGCCCAAGGAAGAAGGACCGGAAATTTAGAACTTCAAGCAGTTCATTTGGCAATTTTTTTTGTAAAGAGCACTCACTTTCCGTATGCAAGTCCTGTTGAAAGTATAACAAGAGATAATGGGAGGCAGAGAGTTGAGAGAGGATGACAAACTGATAGACAACAAAAAGAAATATTTTGGACCCTGGACCCTGGTAGACCAAAAAGAAGGGAGGGGATTGGCATTTTGCTCGATGTTACTTCTTCACTTTTCTCGTCTTTCAAAGTCTTTTCTGACTGGAAGTTTGCTTTGTTAATCAAAGTTATGAACGTTAATACTGTTTTTAATGCCTTTTTAAAGTTATTATGTTATTACATTTGACTTGATATTTTGTTGTTTACCCTATTAAATTTGATTTTGAAACTCATTTCTTCAGTTGGTTACGAGAAGAAATAAATTTAATTCATGTTTCATGCTTTTTAAAAATTAACTGATATGCGTGTAATATATCAAACAATCAAAAATTAAAATAAAAATAAAAGTTTTCCAAAGTGTTATATTTCACTTGTCCAAAGATAAAATTTAATTTCAATAAAATTCACTTTTGGGTTTTTAAAAAAAAACTCATTATGGTCTCAGTTTTTACTTATTTGTGTTTTTTTTTTTTTTCTATTTCATGTGTGTTTTGTATATACATGTATTAATACTATCAAAATAGGTTAATAAAAATCCTTGTCTGTTTATTGCTTGTTTATATAGTATTTGATTTATTTTGTCATTTTTCCCTCTATACATAAGGATGGGGTGTAAAACCCCCCCCATAGGATTCAAATAGGAATGTTCCTTTTTTTTTTCCCCCTTTATTGTCATGGGGTGGTTTACACCCCATCGGATATGAATAGGGTATCTGACATTTTATACCTATATAACCCAAACTATATTATACTGTTTATAAATGATACTTTGTGGTCACAATTATCATATAACAATTAGCGATTAAACATAAAATTTCAACTTTCTATGATCAAAAAATAAAAAAGTTATTGGTGAAAAACATAGGCTGGGTGTAAAACCACCCCATGGAGTGGAATAGGTTAAGTTGAGCCTCTCTCTCTCTTTTCCTCTCCCCTCTCTCTCTCTCTCTCTCCCCTCTCTCAAAATATATAAATATATATAAAAAATATAATAAATATATATATATAATATATAATATTTTTCGGAGTGGCTATCGTCAGTACTGACCCCCAGGCGCGGGAAACCTGCGGTCAGTACTGACGAACACCCACCGGCGTCTGGGGGTCAGTACTGCCCTAATACTTTACTATTACTATACTGATGCCAAATTTGGGCAGTTCTGACCTGGCCCACGGGCGTTAAACGGTACCAAAATTATGGAAAAATGCCATTTTTAAAATAACGCTCTAAAGACAAATAAATCAGCATTTCCTGTCCCCTACTAGTCGCAGGGAAGCCCTTGTTTTTTACTAAATCTTTTTTGTCGGTTTACGTGAGATTTGTTTAATAAATATATCAATTAATTAAAAAAAGGAAAATTGTCCAATCCTAGAAAAAGACCAAATTTGGTGTTGAAACCCAAATTGGAAGCCCTATATTTTGGTTCATCCAACGCGCATGCTCACATCACTGATGCGTGCGCTAGAACTAAAGTGAAAGCCCCTTTCATTGTCTCCGTCTTTCTTCATCCTTCATTTGAAATTCGCTTGCTCGCATCTTACTGAGACAGGGAAAAATGAAAACGGGAAGGGCTGCCGAAGCCGTGATCGTAAAAAAACTAAAAGAAAGAGTGAAAATGAAAAGGCTTTTGATGAGAACAAAACAGACAATGGACGTTTCGGGTACAAACCCTTCATTACACAACAATACACAAATAAACGTGGAAAACAAATAAAAAATAATGAAAAATAACTTTGTCGTCTGTACTCAATGGTGGTTGAGGTTGCAGTATGAAAAGAAATGTCAGCGTGGGTAGAGGATAGGGTGCCCCAGGGTGGTGTATCTGATTGAAAGAAAAGTCAGCGTCAGGGAGCAGAATCTTCCAGAAAATAATGGAAGATAAAAGACACAAAGTAGTAGTAGTAGCAGTAGTATTAGTAGCAGTAGTGGGAGTAGCAGTAGTGGTAGTAGTAGTGAGTGGTCGTAGTATAATAGAATGGACAAAGTATATAAAAAGAATCGTAACAGGAAATATTAGAACACATTTTCCTCTATTTTTCTTTAAATAAAGCTATAACGAAAATATACGGGGAAAAAAAACAAAAAAAACAAAATAACCCAAAGAAATAGAATGGACAACATAAAAAAAAATAGAATCTTTCGGTGGCTTGAAATAACGAGTCATATCGTTGCCCCAACGCATCTAACGC
>NW_027625260.1:0-7228 GCF_034508935.2 Berghia stephanieae
CGACATCATCTGCATAGGCGATTTCTCTAGGGATGCATTCCCATATTAGTCGTTGGTTTTGAATGACTTTTCGAACTTCTTTCAGAGCGTGTTCTAAGTATATATGTGAACAGAATCGGGCTCAGACTATCTCCTTGGGGGTCCCGATGTTACTTTCGAACTGCGTCTGTTTTGTGGCCCCGTATATCCTTGGTTGTATCTTTGTGTTGCTGGGAGAAATCGGATTATTCGGAGCTCGTCTTCGTCTACTATTTCTGTTAATATCTCCAAAAGTTTTCCTCTGTCGATCGTATCAAAGGCTGCGGACATATCGATTCCGGTTATTGTTATGGATATGTTTTTTTTGAGTGCCTTTGCTGCCAACCATTTATGTGTCCATACAACGTCCGATGTGCTTCGGTCTTGGCGAAACCCGCTTTGGCTATGTGATAGATAATTTTCTATTTTCGGTCTAATTCTGTTGAGGACAATAGTTGACAGTGTTTTTCTTATGGTATCAGTAATGTTATTGGGCGCAGGTTGTTTACGGGTCCTTTCGTTTTTCCTGGTTTTTGTATTGTAATTTAGGACACCGCTGTTTATGTCCCAGTCTTTGTGTGTTGAGAATGTTTTGTTCATTATGTTTGCAATGCTCAGATCCAGGGAGAGGGTACCGCATTTCAGCAATTCAGCGGGAATTTCATCTTCGCCTGGGGATCTGTTATTGTTTAGGCACTTTATGCTATTTCTAACTTCAGTTGTTGTGATGCGGTTGTTTAGGTCTCTAGGGTTTCCTGAGAAGGGCGTTATTTGTGAGACTTGTTTGTGAAATTTCTGCTGGAAGTGGTCAGTTACAATGTCAAGGATATCGTTGGGATTTGTTGTCTGTTTGCCAAATTTATCCTGTAGTTTTGGGTTCTCGAATGGTTTTCGGTTCAGAGATTTCGTCGCTTTGAACATAGACGATGCGTTAATTTTTGGACTTTTCTATGTCTTCCACTTTTTTGTCTAATTCCTCGTTTCTGTGTTTTATATTGTAAGTGATCGAATTGAATGCAGTATTTTGTTTCGTTCCGTTTTCAGGTTTATTATTTCTTCCGAGTCTTTCGTGTTTTGTATCCTGATCCTAAGTTCTTTTTGTTGCCGCGATAGATCGTTAATAGCGATGTTAGGCGTTCGATTTGGTTTGTTCTTAGTTGTATTAATAGAGCCTGCACTTTCTTCCCCCGCATATTCATTGCCGCTTGCGTCTCTTTCCATTCATTGTTTGGATTACTGTTTTGCTTTATTTTCCATAGACTTGATTAAGTTCATATTGGTAATGAATGCGACATTCTCGCTCATTTACTATTTTTGCCGTGTTTATTTTGACTGCCGTTTTACCTTTCTGTCTTCGTTGTCTGTACACATTTATGTTGAAATTCGTTTTTACAAGTTTGTGATCGGATGTTAGCAGTGTACCACCGTATGATCGCGAGTGGTTGAGTAGTGTTTATGGCGGTGTCGACATATATATAGTCTATTTGGTTGTGTATTGTTATCTTTTTGTCTTGGGTTTGGTCTTTCCTTTGTCCTACCCATGTTGTCTGGTGTCTTGATGGGTGGTTGAAAGCACTGTTTGTTATGAAAAGTTTTCTCTGTTCACAGAACTGGACTAATTTTTCTCCGTTATCGTTACGTTTTCCTTTTGAGTATGATCCCTAAACTTAGTGTGTCACTGTCGAGACGTTTTCCTACTTTGGCATTAAAATCTCCAGCAATTATTAATATTGATTTGTTTCCTATTTTGTTCAGTGTATCGTCTAGGTCTTTGTAAAATTTATCAGTTTCCTCTGGGTATTGTTTTGCGCGTTGACTTGTTGGTGCGTAAATATTTACGATTGAATAGTGAACGTCTTCTTACCGTGATCGTCTTTGTTATCGTTATTCTGGTTCCTTGAATTGATCTTACACTTAAGCTCAAGAACACATATTCTGTCCGAAACATTCCATTCGTCACTAGTCAAATCCCTGCAGTTTTATTTATGAGAAATCCACATCCATAGTGAGGTGAACTGAAGCAAAGCACAGCAGTCTGTGACCATTTATTGTTTGGTCGACGCCATCTTGGATCTTCGTCTCTTGTAAACACAACACATCGATTTTATAACTTTCTAAATCTTGACACAGTTGTTCCTTTCGAATGTTACTTTTAATAGATCTTAAGTAAAAGTTCCAATATTAAGATTAGTCCACATCAGGTAAAAAATTAAAGATTCCACACAGTGAATAAAATGGAAACATAGACTATCCACTGAGCCGAAGCTCAATGTCAACAGGTGTCAGCCATGTTGTCCGGAAATGCTTTATTCGGCATGATTTTAGTTTATCAGTCAGTAGATATGAATATCAATAAGTCGCAAGTCTTTACCACTCTTTACTTGGGAGTGCTTTGCACTACCTTCAATACTTCACAAATTAAGATGGCGGCCGAGAATCAAAACAATGGTCAAATTAGGAAATTTTAAAACCTTCACAAATCTATCAAGGCTTGCTCTAGAGTTTTTAAAATGCTTCTATGTGATGACAAATTGAATAAAAAACGCTGACAAAAGATCAGCGGTGAAAATACAAATTGAAAGAATACTGGGATGTAGGAGCTTTCGGAATGTCTCCCCTTTACTTAACTTATGTGAGGTCAAATGAAAATCTGAAGCAGACGCGAAAAAAATCAAAGTCCCGAATCTGTCTACTTTTGGTTTGTTTGCCTAGAAGCTAGACAGGACACATTGACAGTTTGCCAACAACGTTTAACTAAATATTTGCCAGGGCAATAATTATCACATCGATGGCATAAATACGACAGTAATATCAGCAGTAATATTATTTGATGTTGTTAATCGGGGAAACGTGTTTAAAATTTCAGTAAATCCGAATACCTTCATGTGATCAAGTGAATAATATCAGTATGAATGCCACGATTTGCTGAAAAATGCCAATCTGACAGTTCCTAGCAAACACCCCCTTCCCCTCCCCCCCCTCCTCGCTCAGGAATTTCTTCGTACTTGATGGACACCCCCCCCCCCCTTTTTTTCCCCCCACGCAATCACATTCCAAAACACACACACACACACACACACACACACACCACATGTATAGATAGTTCGAAGTTGACGTCACCCAGGTCTTTGCTATTGTTTTTTGCCATCCGCGTTTATGAGTAATTCTCACTAAGCTGTATTAACCTGACTATAAACGATCATGGTTGCACACAGTTTTGTGTGTTGGTCCGTTATACTTCCGGATGGCAATGTTGTGAACTTCTTAGCCAAGCGCATACTATCTATACACCTCACACAACACACACACACACACACACACCACACACCACACACACAAACATACACGCAATGAGAAGGCACTACTACATAACAACACGGATCTATCACCGCTAAATCAACAACACAACGGAAGTAAGGACTTACTGGACAGATAGAGTTGAGGGTGTGGCCATAAGTTAAACCTGGGTATTATCCACTCGAAACCATCACATTGAAAGCATCAAAGGGGCAATAATAATACTTGATGTCATTAATAGATGAAAACTGTTGAAAATTTAGTGTAGGTCTGAAATCCTTTAAGTAATTAAGTGAATACATTTTTCGAATGCAACGATTTACTAAAAACGCCAAACTGACAACTGTTTACAATGTAGAAAATTGGTTGATTTTGAGAGTGTTAGTGTCGTCGGTAAATTTTTAATGAAATGTTTTGACTTTAACGAGCTTTCAAACTGACTTTTAAATTATAAAAGGAAATCAAGTTATCTGTTTATCTATCTGTAAAAAATACATTTCTAATTTTCAAATCTTTCATTAGAGTTGTACGCCGTACAATTTTTTTTATTGACTCAAATAAGCACAATATTCTCCACAAGCTAATATTTTTTCAGAAAGGATATATTTAGTCCGTTTCCGCACCCCGTTGACGTGGATATTGTCACAATCTCTGATCCACCGGTTACAGAACCATACTTTGGGATTTTTCTTCTGAGCGGTATATAAAAAAACGAAGGGTCTTGGATGAGTGAACATTTTGATGTTTTACAATACGATATTATACACAGTGAATTCTGCTGTGATTTACGATCACTTAACTCTCCACAGGCTTGACCAGGGTTTACTTTTCAAGAGATTAATGTGCACTACTCACTAAAATTGCTATCCTGGGTTCAAAATGGCACAGCAAATTTACACTTTGTACACACCTGACATAAACATTGTTAACAGTTTAATAGTTGAAAGTCAGAGGCATAGCTTCCTGATGTGATTTCTACATTCATAACAAGTGATAAAATAAATATAGATTAAACATACAAATTTGTCAAATGAGGAAAATCTACACGTTTTTCTCCAGAGAGGCGGTATTTTTTCATGGCATGCGGCACATATCAATATGGCTCACAACCAGGATCTCAGAGTGGAGAGATTAAATTAATTTTATTTTCTAAAATGCCACCTAGTTCATAAAAGAGTTGATGAAAAAAGCCCCACTAAATCCTGCGACCTTGATCCCCTACCACACAGCTGTTGGCCAGCTCGATCGATACATTATTACCATCCATTACAATCAACATAAATAAATACATCCATACTGACTGGTGAAGTTCTATCGTGCTTTAAAAAGTACCCTCGTCAAACCACTTCTGAAGAAACCATCCAATGGACCACAATATATTAAAACAATTATCGTCCTGTATCAAATTTACCTTTTTTGTCAAAAATTTTGCAGAAGGTAGTACTGACACAATTAACATCTCATCTTAAGAACAACAGTTTGGAACAACCCTTTCAGTCAGCCAACAAACATCAACACAGACTGAAACGGCGCTTTCTTAAATCTTACATGACTTGTTATGTAATACTGATGCTAACATTATCAATGTATTATCCTTTTAAATCTTTCAGCTGCCTTTGACACCATTGACCAGACATTTTGTTGAGAAGACTAGAAAATAACGTTCGGCATAAAAAGAATTGCCCTTAAATGGTTTACATCATATTAACAGGATCGATGGCAACTGTCGTGGTGAATGGTGTTCAGTCAGAACAAGTTTTTACTAAACTTTGGAATACCACAAGGCCTCTGTTCTTGGCCCTGTCCTTTTTACTGTATATATGCAGCCCCTTTCTAGTGTGATATCCAGACTCAATCTGAGTTATCATTTATATGCAGATGATACGCAAATATATGTTCGGGGCGCCCCTTAGTAATTTACAGTTCTTAATACAACGAATTACGAGCTTTTTTAATGAGATTAAATCTTGGATGAACCATAATAAGTTAAATTAAATGACAGTAAAACTGAGATTTTAAATGTGTGGAAGGCCGAGTATCCTTAAACAGGCAAATAAATCACCTATTACTCTCGGAAATAGCACAATAGAATTTTCAAAAAAGCAAAAAACTTTGGCGTCATCATTGATAAAGATCTTTCCATGACAAACCACGTGAAAATACCATGCAATCTAGTACATAGAAATGAAAAAAATAAGCAAAATTCGTAATTTAATACCGATGCAAATAGCAGAACTTTTAATTAATTCCCTTTTTATCTAAATTGACTATTGTAACTCCCTTTGGGCGAATTTAGCTAAAGACGAAATGAGCAAGCTTCAGGTTCCCCGAACCTAAACGACGACAACGACGAGGAAGAAAACGGAATCTGCAACGTCTGACGACAGATCCTGGATTTCTTCCCTGCCGTTGTTCGATCGTTTCGTTTCGGGGAACGTAATACGCTTCAACAGCAGTAACGTGACATCCCTCGTAATGACGCATGGTAACTTATAACTGGCTCTAAAACTATCGGAGCAATGGCGGACGCCCTTATGAATATTTCTCCGCGAGCATAAACGCGTATCCGGAGGGAAAAAAACATTTAAAATTTGATCATGTTTGACTTTTACACATCCTGATTACAAGACATATGAAAAGTTCTAGCCAGCATGAAAAATAAAAAGTACCGATTTTCTTTGTTTAGAACCACGATGTCCGCCGTTGCTGGTGACGTTACATCAGACTAATTAATCCAATTCCTTTCACTTGCTTATACCGTAGCGAGGCAAGGTGTCAGATTTTATATAATCTGATTTGAGATAATAGAAGTACTTGACATTGATTGTCCTGCAGGAAAAATGTACACATTGGGATTGGGCTTCTAAAGTAGGCAAAGATGGAAAAAGGGTATCGGATGCGACAAAAAAACAAAGGCTGGGGGGAAAAAGGTTAGGGGCCCCCCCCCCCCCCTCATCCCCTCTCTTTTCGTTCCCCCCCAAAACCAAACACCAAAAAAGCTCCCCCCCCCCCCCCCCCACTTTCCCGACATTCCCCCCCCCCTTCCCCCTTTTTTTTAAATTTTTTACCAACTTTCCTTTTTTTTTTAACCCCCGGGTCTCCCCCCCCCTTCCCCTTCCCCCCCTCCCCCTTTCCCAAAATATAATATCTATTATTTCCCCACATCATTATCATATTTTCTATCTCATCTAATCTATCCCTACTATTTTTCTACTTTCTAATTTTCATCATCACTATCTTTACTATCTATCTTCTATCTATCTATCTATCTATCTATTATCTACTATCATCTAAATTTCTATCTATTTATCTTTTTTATCACTACCTCTAACATCTATCTCTCTATCTAATCTATTATCTATCTATCTATCTACATCCACTATCATCATCTATCTACTATTACTATCTATCTATCTTTCTATCTATCTATCTATCAACACCAAAATATCTATTTTACTATCATTACATTATCACATTATCGATTATATCACTATCTATCATCTATCTATCACTATCTATCTATTTTTTATGTATGTATTATGTATTATGTAATGTTATGTTTTTGTAGTATGTATGTATGTATGATGTTGTAGTATGTATGTTTTTGGGATGTAAAATATGTTTTGTATGTTTAGTAAGATGTTGTATTTGTTTATGTATGTATGTATGTAAGTTGATGTATGTATGTATTTATGTATGTATGTATGTATGTAGTTGTATGAGGTGTATGTATGTGTTTTGTATGTATGATGTATGTAGTATGTATGTTGTTTGTTGGTATGTATGTTATGTATGTATGTATGTAGTTTAGGTTTATGTATGTAAGTAGTTTTTGTATGTATGTATGTATGTATTTTGTATGTATGTATGTTGTTGATTAGTTATGTTTATGTAAAGTAAGGAAGTATTATGT
>NW_027625261.1:0-7228 GCF_034508935.2 Berghia stephanieae
TTTTTCCCCCTGTCCCCCCTTTTCCCTCTCTCCCCTCCCATCCCTTTCTCCCCTTTTGTTTTTCTCTCCTTCTCTCTCCCCTCCCCTCTTCTCTCCTTTTCTTCTTTGTTTTCCCCACTCACCCTTGTATGAACCATTCTGAATTTTCTTCTTTATTTCTTTCTTCTTCTGCCATGTTTTTCTTCCCACCTCTCTGACTCTCCTCATCACGTTCATTAAAGTTAAAAAGTCATCGCTTCCCTGCTCGCGGGATTTCTGCAACCCATCGCATTAACCTGCATGCTATTTCTGGGTGACGGAATTTTTAAAATATATAATTGTTTGCCTTTTTGCTAAAATCCTATGTCTCTATAAACTTTTAACACGTCTTCTATTTTTCCCAATCCAATATTTTTAAAAAACCAGTTTTTGTAAATCGATGGCAATGGGAAACACAGTTTATCTCATATTAAATTACCGGCATGTCAATGAGTGTTTCAAGGTAATGCTGATGAGCGGGAAAAATTAAGTTGCTCGATTTTAGAGTATAAGGCCCAGAGTTTCATAAAAAAAAAAAACTCTAGAAACCCCTTTTGGTTCATCCCATTTTGATAAGATTATAAACAAAACGTGGCAAATATCGGGGATCAGTTTTTTTTGGAGAGCACTAGCTTCACAAGCAAAGGTCCTCTTTTAAGCGCTTTGACCCACTACACAAATGCTAAAAAGGGGAATTTTTCCCTCAAGTTGCGTGACCATGTGGAAAAAAGTTTCCATTTCGTAACTCGTGATTATCAACATTTAAAAATTAAAAGTAAAATCTGAAGAGGGTAGGGGAAATGAGGGAGTGCGTAAACAGAGAGTCAGTCAATCGAGATAATGTTGTAGTGGTCCTGAAAAGGACCGGGGTTTTGGGGAAGGAGGAAAGGGGAAAAAAGAAGTTTTTTAAAAGCCCTCTCCCACCGGATTCTGCGAGCGAGGCTGGATGTCCTTGGGCATGATGGGGGGACTCCCCTTGGCGTGGGATGCACAACAGAATTGGTATCCTCAAACAGACCAACCAAGTTAGCTTCACTGGCTTCCTGCAGGGCCATAAACGGCAGAGCTCTGGAAAGCGCAGGTCAGTCTTGAAGTCCTGGGCAATTCTCTCACCAACCGCTGGAAAGGGGAGTTTGGGGGATGAGGAGCTCAGTGTCCCTTTTAAAATTCCCAAGGCAAATATGTATTTTTTTTCTTAATGCCAATCCCGGTTTTTCCAAAAAATCCCGGGATATTTTTTTGGAACTGCCATTTATTTGCCAAATGAACCCGATTCGTAATAGAGGGCCCGTTCGTCTTATATACCTGTTATCTCACGTTTTCTGATTGGTTCAATTACCGAGGAAACCCGGGCCATCGGCTTTTAAACCGGGTTTTTTTTTTGTTTTCCCGATCACTTTGGAAAGGCAAGTTGTTAAGCATTTACTTTAGGAGGTAATCCCTTGGTTATTTTGGTAATAAATTTGAAATAAATAAATAAATAAATAATAAAAATTTAAAAAAAATAAATAAATAAACAAATATTTGAAATGAAAAGATTCAGATTTTCAGAATGAGCTGGTGGTCGTGAGATTTTGGTATAGCAATTCAAATTTCATTCTTTATTCATTCATTCAAATTCAATTTCATTTTCAATTATATGATTGGATTTATTTGTTTAACTCGCCATGTGTATCTATTCTTTTTGGGTTTGTTCCCCCCAAAAGGACTGAATTTCCCCCCCTTTTTTTAAGGGGGAAAAAAAGTTCCCAAAGGGCCCCCTTTTTTCTGTGGGTTTTTTTTTCTTGGGGGGCCCCCCCGCCCCCGGGGGGGGCCCCGGGGGGGGGACCCCTTTCCCGGCCGGGCCCCTTTGGGGGGCCCCAGGGGTGCCCTTTTCGAGGGAAACCCCTTTCCCCCCCGGAGGGGGTTTTTTAAAGTTGGGGGGTTTTTTTTTTGGGTTTCCCTTGGGCCAAATTTTTGATTTTTTGTTTAAACCGAAAAGTGATGATTTCCCTAAAAAAAAGGGGGGGCCCCCTTTTTTTTTTTTATATTACCCCCTTTTTCTCCGCGGTTTCCGAAAATTGGGGGGCAATTAACCCCAGGGGGCCCGGGGGCCCCCTCGGCCCCCTTTTTTCCCGGGGGTTTTTAAATTTTTTTTTTAACCCCATTTTACTTTGGGAAAAAACCCCCCCCCGTTTTTTAAAAACCAAAATTTTTTTCTTTTAGGAGGTTTAAAACCCCCTTTGGGGGTTTTTTTGGGAAAAAAAAATTTTGGGGAAAAAAAAAAAAATAAATAAAAAAAAAATTTAAAAAATTTAAAAAAAAATAAAATTAAAAAAAAAAATAAACCAAAAAATTTGGGAAAGGGGAAAAGATTTTAGATTTTTTTTAAAAAGGGGCTTTGGGTTTGGGGGGGTGGGGGATTTTTGGTTTGCAAAAAAAAAAATTCCCCTTTTAAAAAATTTCCCTTTATTTCCCTTTCCCAAAAAATTTCCCTTCCCTTCCATTCATTTTTTAATTTTTAAATTTAAAAAATTATTGGGTTAATTTTAATTTTTTTTTAATCCCCCATTTGGTTATCTAAAATTCCCTTTGGGGGGTTTGGGTTCCCGAGGGGCAAAAAAGGAAAATGGGGCCTGTTTTTTGGGGTTTTTTTAAAAAAGCTTTCAGGGTCGAAAAATTTGGGAAAAAAAATTTTTAAAAAAATTAAAAGCGGGGAAAAATTAAAATTTTCCCCCCCCACCCGGGGGGAACCTTTTTTTATTTTAGCAGTTTCCGCCCCCCCTGTTTAAGCGAAAAAAAAAAAAAAAAAAAGGGAAAAAAAGCCGGGAAAGGGATTCCCCCCCACTGGGGGGAAACTTTTTAATTTTTTTGCAGTTCCCGCCCCGGCCAAAATTTTTTAAAAAAAAAAAAAAAAAAAAGGGAAAAAAAGCAAAAAAATTTTTCCCCCCCACTTTCGGGGGGAAAAACCCTTTTTTTTTTTTCGACCCGGTTTCCCCCCCCGCCCCCTTCCCAAACCCAAAAAAAAAAAAAAAAAAAAAAAAAGGAAAAAAAGGGAAATTTCCCCCCCAAAGCCGGGGGGCTTTTTTAATTTTTCTGCAGGGCCCGGCTCTTTTAAAACGGGAAAAAAAAAAAAAAAAAAAAGGAAAAAAAAAAAAATTAAATTTTCCCCCCCCCCCCACTTGGGGGGAAAAAATTTTTTTTTAAAATTTTTTGGCCCCTGGTTCCCCCCCCGGCTCCCCCGAAAAACGGGGGCCCAAAAAAAAAAAAAAAAGGGAAAAAAATTTCCGGGGAAAATATTTTTTTCCCCAAAAATGCCCGGGGGTTTTTTTTTTTTTTTCGCCCGGGGCCCCCCCCCCCTCTGAAAACGAAAAAAAAAAAGGGAAAAAAAATGGGGGGAAAATTTCTTTCCCACCCGGGGGGAAATTTTTTTTTTTCTGGGAGGGGCCCCCCCCGCTTTTTTGAAAACGAAAAAAAAAAAAAGAAGAAAAAAATTTTGGCCCCAAAAAATTTTCCCCCCCCCACCCCTTTAACCCCTTTTTATTTTTTTTGCTTTTCCGCGCCCCTGAAAAAAAAAAAAAAAAAAAAAAAGGAAAAAAAACCGGAAAGTTAAATTTTTTTTCCCCCCTGGCCGGGGACCCTTTTTTAAATTTTCCCCCAAGGGCCCCCCCCGGGGTCCCCAAAAAAGAAAAAAAAAAAAAAAAAAAAAAGGTTCCCCTTTTTTTTGGGGGGCCAAATCCCAAATTTTTTTCAGTTTCCCCTTTCCCCGGGGGAAAAAAAACCCAAACCTTTTTTTTGGGGGGCTGCCCCCGGCCCCGGGGGGGGTCGGTTGAATAAAAAAAAAAGGAATGGGTTACCCCGTTTGGATGTTGGGGAAAAAGGGGGGAAAAAAAAGGGGAAATAGGGAAATTTTATTTTCCCCTTTTTTCCCTTTTTTTGGGGGTTTGGGGTTTTTGGAAAATTTTTTTTGTTCCCCCGGGCCCCCTTTTTTTTATTTAAAAATTTTGGGTTAAAATTAGGGGGGGCGTTTTTTTTCCAACCTTATTTTTGGGGGGAAGGGGTTTTCTTTTTCCTTAAAAACCCGGGCCAATTTTCCTTTGATTTTATTTTCCTTCCCCCCCAATTTTGGGGTTAAATCCCCTGAGTTTTAAATAAAGGGTTTTGCCCGGGGTTTTTTTGGGATTGGGTAAATTAAAAAGGGGGGTTGTTTTTAAAAGGGACTAGGTGTTTTTTTTTTTTTTTTTTTTTTTTTTTTTTTTTTTTTCTCTTGGGGTTAGTCATAAGTCTTAGTAAAGGTTTGCTGGGGGGTTTTTTATTTTGCTATTGGGGTTAGTTGAAGGTACTTTTTTTTTTTTTTTTTTTTTTCTCTTGGGGTTAGTTGAGGGAATATCTGGGTTGTTCCCCTTAGCACGAGGGCTTTTGGAAGGCCTCCCCTTTTGGTAGCTTGTGTTTACCTTTAAGAAACCACAAGATAAGGCCAGGCAACCTACGACGACTAGCCTACTACTAAAAACTGCCGTCAGAGATCATCCCTACCACCGTTTACAACCAAGACACAACCACCCCACCACCACCACCACAAATCATATCATCATCCATCATCATCATCTCACCCATCATCTTCATTCATCACAACATCATATCTCATCATCATAATCATCCCATACCACCTTACTACAACCACTGCCGCCACCTCCATAAATCCCTAGGACTACAACCACTACCAATTTACATCACCATCCTTACCACAATGCTACCACGACCATCACTTAACAGCCAAACCAAACCACCACCAACCCATCCCACCACCTCTTCATCAATAAATTGTGTTACCTCTAGTGCCATTGCAAACCATAAACCCTAATACTCTCTTTGCGTCAGACGTTTTGTCGTCTGCTAAGACCTTACTATTGCCCAATGTATCCATAACATGTTCCTGAAATTTTGAAATTGAGGGGTAGGCATGCATCGATGTTAGATGGAATATTCATATACACACCCACAGGTCGCGTCTCTCTAATCCGGAACTCCAAAAATCCGGATGTCTCCCATTATCCGGACCAGTTGGCCAGGCACGGATTTTTTTTTCTCTCTATTTGTACTCTTTAGGGACTGATTCCACAATCCGGATGTCTCTGTTAAAACCGGGCAAAATGTCGGAACGGAAGGTTTTCGGATTGGAGAGAACGCGACTGTACGCACACAAAATCTGTACTCGTGGTTCTAAGTGGTATGACACTCCCCTGCAGACAAGTTTGGGGGGTCCCATTCCAACAGAAAAAGCCTTCAATGGCCAATTTTAGTTGTGGGCGGCCCCTTCTTGGATAGATGCTCAGCATAAGGTGAGAGTACCCGACACGATTCACACAACCGTCGCCTTAAAACCGATATTCTAGGGGTACAAAAAGAAGAAAAAAAAAGCCAACAAAAAAATTTGGTCATCGCAGGCGATTCAGAAAACCACACCTGTGTTGACAAGGGGCAGTGCCCAATGCGGAAAGATAAAGGGTAGCATAGTATAACCGAGACTTCAATTGAGGTATTATTTCGTCTAGAAATTAAGACACTTCAGTCAACCGTTAATGTATGTCAACGTACTCATAAGCCGTCTATCTCCCTAACTTCAAAAAAGGTCTAACCGGTACTTCAGTTAGAATTGGAAATATACAGAGCAGTTTTTTAATAGCCATTCTAAAAAAACCTGGTAGGTATCTGGGAAAGGAAAAGCAATGCCACCATACACAAATCATAAAACTAAAAGCACTCGAGAGTGCCAGAAAGTGCGAATGCGATGTTACGTTGGGAGCCCCAAAGGGGAAGAGTGGGGGGTTGTCCTGAAAAGGACAGTTGTGTTGGGAGCAGAAAGACTGGCTGCTGGAGGTGAGCTTAGTTCTTTCCTGGTGCTTTGGCGGTCTTCTTGGGCAAGAGGACGGCTTGGATGTTTTTGGGAGGGAAAACCACCCTGAGCAATGGTGACTCCGGACAGAAGCTTGTTCAAACTCCTCGTCATTGCGGATGGCGAGCTTGGGGGATGAACGGGGGATTATCCTGGTCTTCTTGTTGTCACGGGCAGCATTGCCCCGCCAACTCGAGAAACTTCAGCAGCGAGGTACCCCCCAAGAAAAAAGCTGCCAAGTAGACTGGGGCAACCAGCACCAACGCGCTCGGCGTAGTTGCCTTTCCCCAAGAGTCGTGAATTTTGCACTGGGAACTGGAGTCCAGCGCGGAGAAGAGCGGGACTTGGACTTGCCCTTAACTTTTCCCCCCTTTGCCACGGCCAGACATGATTGTTTATTGTAAGTGGTTGGGTGTACTTTAAAAAAAAAACAGTGACTCGTGAAACGCGCCGAGATATTTTATACAAAAAGGGCGAGATGAAAATTTGCCAAAACCCTCGACCCAAACAAACGTGAAAAAATGCAATTTTCTCCTCCGATGGCTCGTCTCTTCGCTTTTCACGTAAAATTTTTCCATATAATGGTTTTTTCGCGCGTTCTTTTTTATTCCCGAAAACAAGGTTGCCAGTTTGGCATTTTAAATGCCAGATTCCAAAAATCTGGCATTTTTGAAAACGTTTGGCATTAAAAAATCATTGCATTTGGCATTTTCATTTGGCATTTTCTTTTTTGTATATTAAAAAACTTTTTAAATGAAAGAAACACCAATTTTTTTTCCATCCAAACCGTGGTGTAGTGTTTAGCAAAACTCCACTTTTAGTAGTCAGTATAAAAAAATTAACCCCAACGGAAATTTAGTATAATTTAAAAAAAAAAAAAGAAAAAAAAAAGAAAAAAGAAAACCGCCGCCACCAGATATGATAGTAAATTGGGATCAAAAGTGAGTAGTTTTCCCAGAGGGGGTGGGTGTCAACAGACTTTTGGCTTTTTTTGGTGTTTTGGATTTTTTAGGGCCCCTTTTCCTAAAAAATATCACCTAGAAATCAAAAAAAAAAAATGCCACCCAAAGGAGGAGTTTCTGCCCAAAAGGCGCCAAAAAAGCCCGGGAAAGGGAAAGAGTTCGCACCGGCGAACAAGAAGAGGAAGCGCAGGAAGAAAGTTTTTCAGCATCTACATCTACAAGTTTGAAACAGGTCCCACCCCGACACTGGTATTTCTAGGCTGGGCCCCAAATCTGAAATCTTTTTTTTTTAATAAAACTTCCGCTTTTGGAAAAAGGGGCCCCGCCCGCCTTGTCACTAAAAAACAGAAAAAACCAAACCCAAACCCCCCTC
>NW_027625262.1:0-7225 GCF_034508935.2 Berghia stephanieae
TTAATAAAAAATCGAATAAAAAAAAATCGACAAGACGTTTGATCAAATTTGGGCGAACTAAACCAATTAAATTACGGTTGGGGTATCAAACACAAAAAGGGTTGAAAATGAAATACCAAAATGCAAAACAAAAGGAAAAAAGGTTTTTGCATCTTCAAAGGGATATTGATGTTGCAAGAACGATAATCTCCCCTTTTTGTGTTCAATTCCTGTTTTCTGCTAGATACTGAGTTCCCAAATTTTGGCCATTCAATCATTAACATCTTTAGATGACTCACCTATTTTTTGATATCTAAAACCGCGTTTTCGGTCCTTTTGTTAACATGCAAAATCCCGCCCCAAATTTTTCATAGTCCATCCCGTTTCAAATTTTTTGCCTTTGATTAAAAAATTTTCTAAAGCAAATTATTGGGTTTTTGATAATATGCGGTTTTTGCCCTTTTCCCCACCATTACTTAAAACCCGCTTTTCACGGTGTTTTCTGTACCCTTAGGGATTAAGCTTTTCTCGACGACTGTCTGAAATTTCGTCAAATTTTTTGTGCCCTTTTGAATTTATTACTAAGCCAAGGGCCCCTCGTTGGGGGGGAAAAAAAAACCAAATTATTTTTTAGTAGTTTTAAAAACAAATTTTACAACACCATCTTTCTCGGGGGAAATGAAAAATGAACGGGAATCAAATCGGACAAGAAAAAAAAAAAAAGTTACCCAAAAATAAAACAAAAAAGGGCCAAAACCACTTTCAAAATAATATACAAAAAACTTCGTTCGCCCAATCGAGTTAGTCTATTTTGCTATTTTCAAAAAAAAACTTAGATACTTTTCTTTTGGTGAAAAGGACAGTCATTTGCTTGCTTTAACCAGGATGAACAAAATGTGAGACGGACGTGTAAGTATGTCCTTTTGTTGATACAAAAAAGGTTTTTTTGCCATGGAATTTAAACCAAAAAGAACAGTATCTCAAAATAAAAACGAAACATATTACGTCAATAAAAATTGCCGACAAGGGAAAAACCATTCTCATTTCGCTTTTTTTAAAAATTTAGAAACTCCACGATGTAATGATTAAAGTTTTATAAACGAAAAAAAAAAATTGTCTATTGGGGCAAAACGGTTGGAACGGGGTCAGCCCAGTATGCCCCTTTTTTGGGTAAGGGCACCCCACATTTTGTTTTTGTTTAAAGAATAAGTTTTTGTTTTTATTTTGGATTGATTGAAATTTGTTTACATATAATAAAAAATAAACAATCAACTTACACGAATTTTGTTATATCTGGCCAGATATATGATTTATAAAAAAACAAACGCTTGCACAATATTTTATATAACCAACGTTTCAGTTTAACTTAGTTTTTTGTTTTTGTTCTATTATCAAGCGGGAGAACATGCGTAATTTACTAAAACCCTAACAATTTCAAAACCTGGGAATTTTCTATGTTTTTTTTAACGTTGTAAGAAGTGTACATTGTGGGCGACTGCCCGAGATTCATGGTTACAAGGTCATTATTTAAGAAACCTGATATTCTTTATTAATTTTTAAAACACCATTTTTATGAGCAAATTTTCACTAAAATTTTGAAGAGACTTTAAGCAATCAAAGTAACACAATCCGTTAATCAAAGTTTATATAACCCAAAAACAGGCATAGAAAGAACAAAATGACGTCACATTTTTGTAATTGGATTCGAGTCTGATGTCACGCGGGGGGGCCCCCGGGGAACCCCCGGCGGGGGCCCTCGGTTCTAAAAAAAAAACATTTCTTTTTTTCTTCATCTGGCAGAACTTTCATTCCCTTTTTCATATGCCTTGTACAAATTGGGAAAAAATAAAATGATCAAATTGAGGGTTTTTTTTCCCCCGGATACGCGTTTAACCCCGCCGAAAATATTTCATACGGGGGTCCGCCATTGTTTTTCCCATAGTTTAGAGCCATTTTACTAAATTCCCCATGCGTCATTAGGAAGGAAATGACGTTATATGTTGAAAAAAAATTTTTATTTTTAAAAAAACCTGTGTTTTTTTTTTCTAGTTTAAAACCCACATTATAATTGTTTACCCTTATGGGGGACTGTCAAGAAGGGGTTCCCTCCCCTTATCAAAGGGGTCATTGACGAACACTCTAAGTTAATTTTTTTTTTTTTTTTTTTTTTTTTTTTTATTCAGCCATTTTTATGAGCTTTTATTTCCTAAATTTATGTGTCGTGAATTTTGGATTTTCAATAAAGTCTTAAAGTCAGTCCCGGCCCACAAAAAAGGCAGCCATCGTTTGGGGGGTTCTAAACAAAGAAATCCGTGTTTTAATCTTCATCTGGGTAAAACTTTCATAGAAAGCATTGCAAAAAATAAATTATAGACGTCTAAATAAAAATAAACAACTTAATCAACCCGTCCGGTTTTCACCCAATCGTAAATTTTCTTTGGTCAAACCAACCCACCCCCCCCCCCCCCCCCACTGATTGAAATGAAAACCGGACACGCAAAAACCACTAACCAAACAAACGATCCTAAAAAGCATGTAGTCAGGGGTTTGACCCAAACCTTTAAAAAAACTATAAATACTTAAATACAACGCCCTTGCAAAAACCTTGCAACCCCAAAAAAAGAACGGGAAACTTTAAAGTTTTGTGAGAAAACCCCATGAAAACACGATTTTTTAATCTTTTTTGATTGCACCATTGAAACGGGAGGAAAAACTCACAAGGACTTCTTGTTACAAAAATAGCCCCTGGGAAAAAAAAAAAACAAAAGGGAAATTAAACCCCGATCGGGGAGTTCCGTTTACCCGTGTTTGGTTTGCCTAATCAACTCATCAATACATATTACGATAGTGAGATGAAGGGGAAAATTAAACGACTTTTGTCTATACCAAAGGGATGACAAAATTTTAATGTACTGGCAAAAGTCGAAAATTAATCAATTTTAAGTAAGTTTCCCCCCAAAAAATATGACTTGTGTTTAAAACAATAACAACTCAAAAAAACAACACAACAAAAAAAATCCGGCACCTCCATGCTTTCTGAGGACGAAAGAAAAATAAAAGGAAAAATGGAAGTCTCCGGAAAGATTTCGGGCACCTAATCCCAATGAAATTTTATTTTTTTCTCCCGCTTTGAATTGGAAAACATGCCCTTTTTCCAGTTTTTTTTTAAAATCATTAAATTCCTCGCGGAGAGAAATTGGTGTTTTCCTCTCCATCTTTCCTTTTTTCTTGGGACCCAAAATGAGCCGATTCATTCCACATGGGATATGGGAGGGGGGATTCACCAACCCGTGTCAAACCCCCCCGATAACATCTGCTTTGAAACTGTTTCGTTTTGTTGCTTTCTCACTAGGAGTAATTGGGCCTTTGATTAATGTCGAATAGTAGTGCGGCCTAGGGAGCCAAAATCATGTCATTTTTTTTATATTGGTAAATTTGGAAACCTTGCAGAATCATGGCAATCGCAGGGTATTCCGCCTAATTTTAAATGTTGTTTTGAAAAAGACCCCTTTAAACCGCTTGACACATTAGGGGATTTTGCTCTATTTCAAGCTAAATTATTTTTTTAAATTATTTAATGTACTTTGCCCAAAACAATACACCGATGTTTCGGGGGAAAGGGCAACAAAGGGGTTCTTTAGTCAATCTTCAAAAACCAAAGCTGACCACAAAATATTCTATCTTCCAATAACAAGAAAAAAAATGGCATAACATCCTTCAAATATCCAATATCTTACCCCATACACGAATAAGTTAACATGCTGCATACTCGCCTTTATCGTCGAAAAAGGAAAACAAAAACAACAAAACCCACAACAAAACACAACAAAACAACAAAATCCAAACCAATAAAAAAATCTAGACAATGGCACGTCGTCAGACAAAAAAAAACAAAAAACAAACAACAAAAACAAAAAAACACACAAAAAACAAAGAAAAAAAACCCAAACCCAAATAAATTTTGCTCGACTAGATGGCCTTTCATCCGAGGGAAAAAAACAAAAAAATCCCAAAACAAAACAAAATGAATAAAAAAAACCCCCAAAAGCAACAAAAAACAAAAAACTTAATTAATTTGTCTTTAATAATTTTCCATTTTTTTCAAATACATGTCTGAATTAAATTTTTTTACTCTTTCTGACCTCCTCCCGCTCTTAAAAAAAAAACAAAGAGTGAAAATGGAAAGGCTCTTTGGGAACAAAACAACAAAGGACGTTTTTGGTACAAACCCTTCGCGTACAACAATACACAAATAAACGCGGAAAATAATAAAAAATTAAAGAAAAAAAACTTTTACGTCTGACCAATAGTGGTTGCAGTATGAATTAAATTTACGGGGGTGGGGAGAGATAAAGGGGGCCCCAGGGGGGGGGGGGGGACTATTGATAAGCAAAGGTCAGCGCAGGAACAGAACTTTAAGACTATAATGGAAGATAAAGACATATCGTATATAAGTATAGTATAGTAGTATATGTATAGTAAGTATATAGAAAATAAATAGTAGTAGGAGTATAGTAGTTCGTAGTATTGTCGTGTATAGTATAGTCGGCGTCGTCGTCGTCGTATAGTAGTATAGAATAGTATAGTAGTGTGTAGTAGAAATAGTAGAGTAGTAGATAGTATAGAGTATTTTATATAGTAGCATAAATAGAAAACTGTAGTGAAACATAGGGGGGGGTGGGCGGGGCGAGGGAAAGGTCACGGGGAAGGGGGGGGGGGGGGGAGGGGGGTAGTTGGGGTGAGCGAAGGGAACTTCGCGAAGAAATCAATGATAGAAAAAAGGAAATACACCGTAAATCGATAGATGGAAAATGGATAACAGATAGATAGGTAATAGTAGAAAAAAGGGAGAGAAGAGAGTGAGAGGGGGAGAGAGAAAAAAAACAAAGGGGGGGGGGGGGGTTTGGGGCGGCCCGGGTAAGGGGGGAATAGAGAGAGAGAAGAGAGAGAGAGAGAGAGAGAGAAAAGAGAGGGAGAAAGAGAGAAGAGAGGGGGGGACAAAAAAGAAAAAAAGAGAGAGAGAGAAAGAGAGAGAGAAAAAGAGAGAAGGGGGGGGGGGGGGTAAAAAGGGCGAGAAAAAACACCGAGGATAGCTGGGTCTATATGTAATTAAAAAGGGATAAAAAAGTGGAGTGACACAATGAGGAAGCGGAAGTGATACGTGAATTTGGAAAATCAGTAGATAATGATAAAATTGGAAAGATAAAAGAAAAAGATAGTTAGATAATAGATAATAGATAGAAAAAGATAATAGATAGTGATAGATAGATAATGGGTGGAATTTAGTTTTAGTATATGAACAATAGTGTAAAAAGTAGTATAGTAGAGTAGAGAAATTAGTAGTTATAGTTATAATTAGTATATAGTAGTAGTATTTTAGTAAGTAGTAGATTATAGTATAAGTATATTAGTTTTTGTTTTTATAGTAGTAGTAGTAGTATAGTAGTAGTAGAAATAGTATAGTAGTAGAGAGTAAAAAGTAGTATTATAGTAAAAATAGTAGTATAAGTATAGTAGTAGTAGTAAGTTTAAATATATAGTAGTAGTAGATATTAGTAGTAGTGTTAGTAGTATAAAAGTATATAGTATAAGTAGTAAAAGAGTATATAAGTACAGCAGACTTAGGGCAGTAGTGAAGCAGCGGGGGGGGAAATATGGATACGTTGACATTAGGGGTGGTAAATCCTGGTGTTGAGCCCCGGGGGGAGTCAGCGTTCCCAAACAACGATCATGTAGTTTCCCAAAACGCACGGGCGGAATGTCCGAAGGCAAAAACTAAGCACAATACACGCACACACGTACTTCCAGTGTCTTGAAAATTGAAGGTCGGGCCACTGCGTGCCACATTTGAATTCCCCAAGGCTGCACGACTGTCACCCACCTTTTTCTGGTCTCACCAACTAAGCAATCCCAAAAGGGGAGCACAAATTGCATAGACAGTTTAAAGGTGGGAAAGAAACGGCCGCCTGAGCCCCAAATCGGGTCCATACACGACGGGCTTTGGGGTCCATCCGGGGAATTTTTTCCAGGGGCTTCTGAAAAAGAACCCCTCAGGTTACGATCCCGACGATAGCTATCAAGGGTTTTCTAAAAAAACTCTGTGGTGTCTTCGCCCGCCTGGAGGATCCCATATTTCTGCAAAAGGATTTCCCATTTGAGGGGGGGGTGATGCTGGGGACAAAAATGGGACTGTTCTCCTCTCCGGGCTTTGCGAGCCCATTACTGTTTTCCTCGACACGAGGCGGCTTCCGGACAGCCTTAAGCAAAACCTTTTCGGTTTTCCCTGCCCTAAAAAAATCGAGCATGCGTCACGTTGCCGCAAATTCATCATCTTCTAGACAATCTCCCAAACGGAAAACTGACGAATGGGAAAGGATTTTGCACTTCACTGGTGAAGCCGTGGTTCATCTTGTTATGATCCTAAATCATTTTCCATGCAACACAAGACAGTGAAACAATCAAACCTTTCCAAAAAAAAACATTATTTTTTCACATGAAATTTGAAGTTTTTCACTTCGTTTTTATCTATTCCTGGTTAATTTGGGAGAACAACAAGGATTTGAGAAGAGAGAAAGGGGGAGAGAGAGGAGAGAGAGAAGAGAGGGGAGGGAGGGAGAAAAGGAACGCGCCCCAAACCCAAACTCAAAAAGCCCCCAAACTTTTTGAAAGGGCAAGGCACATTTAAATAAATTCAAACAAAACTATTTCCCCCACTGCGTCATCAAAGGAAAAATTATTAAAAAAAGCAAAAAGAAAAAGAATAGAAAAAAAAGTATGGTTGTTTCGTCGGGTGCGGTTTTGATTGAAAGGGGTTTTTTACGGTGAAGGAAATTTTTTGGGTGGGGTTAAATCTATTTAAACCCTAAACATTTCCCAACGCAAAAAAAATCAAAATTTCTCCTCTATTACTACCACCACTACTAGACGCTACAACAACAACAACAAAAACAAAAACTTTACTACTACTAACACTACACTACTACTACTACTACCACTACTACTACTACACTACAACCCACTACAACAAAATACTACTACTACTTAAAATTCTACTACTACTACTTTTACTCTACTACACTACTACAAAATATTACACAACACCACCAAAATACTACAAAATTACACAAACCAACACCAAAACATACAACACATCATTTAATATTAAAAAAAATTTTTCTCCCCCAACAAGTTGAAACACTTTACAAGGGGTACCACCAACACAAATTTCAACATTAAAAAGGGAAAA
>NW_027625263.1:0-7222 GCF_034508935.2 Berghia stephanieae
TCTCTCTCCTCACACACACACACCCCACACACCCTACTATCACTACTATCTATCTACTTCTATCATCAAACTCCTCCCTCCTAATATTATATATACCTTTCTCTTTTTTTCCCCCCTTTCCCTCCTCTCTCTTCTCCATCTCCTCTCTTTCCCCTTCTCTCTCTCTCATGTTTGCAATATTTCATTTGTTTGCTTTTGTTGTTCAAACCAAAAACAAGTGTGAACTACCTACGGCTCCACATGCTAGGAGTTCTTATTCCTTTTTCGTTCTCCCCTATACCAACTACAAACATTTCCAAAAAAATCAAATGCCACTTCCGCTTAACTTACAACGTGCCCCACATTTAAGGGGCGACAATTTTAACAAACAGTAAAAACTTTAATCTAATAAATCCGGGGTGTCAACACATTTTTTGTCAAAGTCCGACTATCCTCTATTCTAATCCCGGGCTTGTCCAATTTAACGAAAGGGGAAAAACCCAAATAAAGACTGCCCTTTTAAATCTTCGATCCTAAAACAAAATGGAGATTTTTTAAAAGAAAATTTTAAGAGAAGGAGAGAAAGAGAGAGGAGAGAAGAGAAGAAGAGAGAGAGTATATATAATATATATATATATATAAAAAAATTTTTATATATCCATATAACACAAACAGACCCCAACACACACACACAACATATATATTAAAATATATATTAAATAAAAATTATAAAAAATAAAATATAAAATATATTTTAAATTGCAGACATTACTATTAAAATTTGAAAACAGGCTCAATTTTAAAATTTACAAATCCATTGCTGTTTTTGATCTCTTGTTAAAATTTAAATCGCGATATTTAAGGACGATTTTCTGCCAAAATTTTAAAATATGGTTTTTCCAAGTACTATAGTATGGGGGGGCAGGAAAACCCCACCCAAAATAATATTTGTAAACAGAAGGGAGAAAGTAACTTTTGTCCCCCATGTTATGTTTTATTTTTCACGCAAATGAAACAACCTTTTTCCCCTCATACCCAAAGTATCTTCTTCTCAATTGTTTTCCCACATCATAACAAAGCCGTTACACACAACATACAAAACCCAACACAACCAAAAAACAATCATAAAAATCCATAACATAAACAAACCCACAAAATATTCTCACCTGTAAACCCAAACACACGCGCACACAGACATATCAACTTACAACCCCCCACACACACAAAACACCAACCCACAACACACACACCAGAACGAATACACAAACAATTCACACAAGCATACACATTTTTTCACACAAAACACACAATACAATTTGGGTTACTTTCTTAGCTCCCAAAAAAAATCAAAACACCTTTTTTATTTCACGGGAAGGGGACGATCTATATTCAGTTTTTCGTCCAACCAATCTTCAATCACATGGTTTGTGCTTTCCAAAGATGGATTTTTCTTAAAAAAGGGAAATACCTGTTTTGTTTATACTTTTGTAAATATACCCTTTCCAAGCTGAACAAAATGACCAACGTATTTAGATATTTAAAAAAACGTAACATTTTTTCACAAATTGGGCCTTTGCACATATTCCAATGTGACCAAGACCTCGACACAGGAATTTTGTAAATGATCATCCCCATTCCAAATCCACGAAAGACACAACGCCCTTTCAGAGTTGCTACTTTCGCATAATAATCAGGAAAAGGACATACTATATTACTTTTCCTTTCCGAGTCAGGGTCACTTTAAAATATTGCTAAAAGGACCCACATAGTGAAAAAATTTTTCAGCCTTTGAATATCTAAAACGATTGGTCATTTTTGGTTCACTTCACTTGACACAGGGGTAAAATTTACAACGTTCAAAACAAAGCAGCTTTTACATTTGAAATATCCAATCGCGGGCCAAAAAACACATGTTTTGAGACTTGATTGGGACGAAACATAAATATAATAAAAGCCTTTTGGCTAAGAACTCATTACTTTTCCATCCGGAAGTTTAAGGGACCAACACACAAAACTGTTGATCCAAAAACGTTTTAGTGGGGTTTAAAAAGTTCATGAGCATACTAAAAAACTCGAGGGCAAAATACAATAAAAAACTTGATGACGTCATCCCAAACTATCAATAATATATGCAATGACGTACTCAGGCCTTTTTTTGTTTTTTGCACCCGGGTTTTTTTGTGATTTTTCCACAAAACAATTTCCCAAACAAAAGATAGAAAGAAATGACGTCACCAGGCCTTTGTTATTTTTTTTCCCAATCCGCTTTTGTGAGTTTTCCACAAAACTTTTAAAACCAGACATAAAATTCAGGTTACACAGATTTTGTGTGTTGTCCGTTATCTTCCGGTGGCAAGTTTGAACTCCTTGGCCAATCTTCTATCTAAAAATTCATGGTTCCGGGTTTTGTGGTTGGCCGTATCTTCCGATGGCAATGTTGTGAACTCCTTGGCCAAGCGCATACTATCAAAGATCGCCCCCCATTAAAAATCGTGTAAACGGCACATTTGGGGCAGTGGGCTCAGCGTAGGGTTTTTGCTTCGACCCAAAGGGTACCGAGTTCGATCACCCCCGCTGCGCTGTGGGCCTTGAGCAACACCTCGCCCAACCCCAAAATTTGCGGCGTGCAATGCGGTTGCCCGGGTTTTTCCCATTTTTTCTTGGAATAATCCAAAACACATTTCTCCTATGGGATGGAATAAAGGTTTATAAAAAAAAATTTAAAATATTAAAATTTAAATTTTTTTCCCCTGTTTAAACAGACCCAGCACCCAATCACTGCAGGTGGGGAGGGGGTCGAAGGAAAAAAAACTCACTCACTCGGGGCGAACTCCTTTGCGATATTAGTTACGGAAACCTCAAACCCTCCTAAAATTTTTTTTATTTATTTAATATTAGTATAATTTATTTTTATTTTTTTAAAAAAACATTTTTTCTGGTCATTTGTTTTGTCTTTACTCTTTTTCATTTTTTCCTGGAGGGAGAAATTTTAAAATTTATTGTGGGTCTTATCGTGTCTAAGCAAAACAACCGAAAACAGCGTTTAAAGTTGTAAGAACGGGGGCGGAGAAAGGGTGGAAAAAATAAGAAAGAAAGAAGAATAAGGGAAGTGGATACGGGGAAAAAACAAAAGAAATACTGCTAAGATAAGAAAATGCGTTTAAAATAGAACAAACGGAAGGGGGAGAAAAGAAGGGAAGGGGGGAGAGAGAGGAGAGAGAGAGGGGGAAAGAAGAAGTGGGGAGAAAAAAAAAATTGTTTTCGGGAAACCTTTTGGATTGAGTTACAAAAAAAAAGAGACCGGAAGAGAGGATTTCAAGCATCGCATAGTTTTTAAATTTTTTTGGGAAAAACCAAAATAAAACGGATACTAATGGGGGAAATTTAAAATAATATATAATATATATATATATAAATATAAATATATATATATATAATATAATATTTAAAAAGTGTTTGATACAAATATGGCGGGTAGCTCGACGTGTAGCAATGAGCGAATTATTGTTTTTGCTACACGCGAGCACTACCGACCATTTTGTATCAAACACATTCAATATAAATATATTAAATAAAATAAATATAAATATATATATATATATATTAATAAATATAAAAAACATATATATTTATATAAATATATATTTATAATATATTATATAGAGAGAGAGAAAGAAGAGAGAGAGAGAACGGAGACGAAGAGAGAGCGAGAGCGAAGAGAGAGAGAGAGAGAGAAGAGAGATGGATGGTGGGTGGATGGCGGACGGATATATAATACTATGCAATATGATAGATAGATAGATAGAAGAGTAATAGATAGAAAAAAAATATAGAAATAATGATAGATAGATAAAGATAATAGAAAAAAATAAGATAGATTGATAGTTAGATGGTAATAGATAGATAGATAGATAAAGATAGATAAAGATAGATATATAAGATAGATAATAGATAATAGAAATAAAGATAATAGTAATAGTAGATAGATAAGAAATAGATAATAGATAGATAAAATAATGAAATAGATAGAAAAAGGGAGGGATGGAGGGATGGATAGACGAAGGGATAAAATGAGATAGAAAAAAAGACAAAATTATGGGAATTAATGGGGGAAAGAAACAGGGATAGCCAGGAAGCAGATGAAAGAAAAGGGAAAAAAGAAAAAAGAGAAAAGAGAAAAGGAGAGAAGAGAAGAGAAGAGAGAAAGACAGAGACAAGACGGGTAAAGAAAGGGGGTGAAAAAAAGAGGGAGAGAGAGAGAGAAGGACGAGAGCAAGAGAAGAAATAAAAAAAAAACACACACACCCCCTAAGAAGAGACAGAGAGAGAGAGAGAGAGAGAGGATGGAGAAAGGGGGGAGAGAAAGACGAACAGAACAAAGAAGAAAAGGGTAAAAGGAAGAAGAAGAGAAGGGAGGGGAAAAAAAGAGAAGAAAAAAAAAAACAAGAGAAGGAGAGAGAGATAAGAGAGAGAGAGAGAGAGAGAAGAGATCGAACCAACGTTTCCCACAAACCCAAAGAGTTAATATGAATAATACATAATTGAACCTACCCTGCATCAGAGCCATGGAACCTACTCCCAATCAAGTAAGCTCTCAAAAAGGTCACTATCAACATTCTCACCCCCCCCCCCTTCCCTTTACATACAACCACACGTTCAAAATAACACATACATACAATACCAATACGACTTTAACAAACACAACAATTTATTATAAAATTTGGAGTTTCAGAAAAATTTGTTAGTATAGTGTTGAAGATGAAAGATGAGATGATGATGAAAATGATGATGAGAGGTGAGAGGATGCCGATGATGATTGACACATAAGAGATGGGGGTGTGTGGGGGTGGTTTGGGAGAGATGAGAGATGTAATGATGAGGGTATGATGATGAAATGATGAGGGAGAGATCTGATGATGTATAATGATGAGATGATGATGAGGTGAGATATGATGATGAGAAAATGATAAGGGGGGTGGTGAAAAAAAAAAATTAATAAAATAGAAAATCGAAAAAACGATAGCAATGACAAGAGATGAGGATAAGAATAAAATGGAAATAGAGGGGTCAATACCCAAAAAAGAAAAAAAAGTAAACAAAATTCGTGGCATTTCCCAAAAAGGTATGGATCACCTTTCAGGTCTTTTTTGGTAGACGTCCAATTAAAAAAATTTCACGAATATAGGGCACGTTCCTATCCATCCAGATATACACCTTACAACGAAAAAAAAAAAACAAAAAAAAAAAACAACTATCTACTCTCCCTTTCTCTGTCGTGTGTCTCCAAACAATGTGTATGACGTATGTAAGTGACGCTTCGGCTTCTCTCTTTCTATCCTCCCTCTCCCGGTATCCCTTCGGTTGTGTGTGTTTGTGTGTGTGTGTGGTGTGATACTTCCGTTTGACTGTTTTTGTTCTTTGTTTTTTTTTTATGTTTGCTGTCTTTGATTTTTTGTTTGCTTTTATTTTATTTATTTTTTTTTTTATTTTTTTGTGTTTTTTTTTTTTTTTTTTTTAAAAAACATTTCTATTTTTTGTCCTATTTTGCGACGTTAAAGGGAAAACAACACAGACACGCCATAGACCAAAATTATGATTAAACTGCTAGCTTTTCCATAGTACTTTCCGCTTGACTCTATATGACCCAACACCAAACATTGACGTCCTTTGCCCTTTGCTTTTGGGTCTCAAACGCCCTTTAGGCAAATATTCGTTCACACTTTACGTCCCTCGATAGAATTAAAAATTATAAATACGAAAATGACGTCCTCATTCGTTGTTTGTGGTTTTTGGCCCGCCATTTGGGGACAATTCTCACTAAAAACTTTTGATTCAACACAAAAGTTTAAGTTCACAACCTGTGTGTTGGTTGGTATCGTTTTAAAATTCTAGATGAAAATGTTGGTACGGCCGAAATTTTAAACCCCAAAAACCCTAGCACAATAAAAAAAGGGGGGGGGGGGGGGGGGGGGGGGGACACATATATCGACCCCTTTTATTATTATTATTATTATAATTTTTAAATATTATTATTTTAAATTATTATTATTATTATTATTTTTATCACATCAATTTTTTGTTTTTTAATTATTTTTATTAATTATTATTATTATTATTAATATTATTAATTTTTATTAATTTTTATTTTTATTTTATTTTTTTTATTACATTATTATTATATTTCCATTATATTCTTTATTGTATCCAAAAACATTTAAATGTAACATGAACATGTGTTTTCACAAGAAACCCCGGATAAGTAATTACTGATAAAGAAATGAAGTTGGAGGCAGGGGGAAAATTGGTTTGTATTATTTTATAACGAAAAACAAAGAGTAACGTCTATAAATAATAGAAACATTATGGTTTGTTTTGTTTGGGGTTTATGCGTGGGGGTTTTGTTTGTTTTTTTTTTAATTATTATTATTATTTTTATTATTATTATTATTATTATTATTATTTTTATTATTATTAATATAAAAAATATTATTATTTTTATTATTATTAAATTTTATAATTTTTATATATTATTTTATTTAAATATTATTATTATTATTATTAAATTATTATTAATTATTAATTTTTTTTATTGTTTATTATTATTATTATTATTTTTATTATTTTATATTATTTATTATTATTATTTTTATTTTTATATTTTTTTTTTTTGTTTGTTTGTTTTTTGTTTTTTTTTGTTTTTTGTTTTTTTTTTTTTTGTTTGTTTTTTTTTTTATTTTTTTTTAACTACTTTTTCTCCCCGAAATGTGACCGTTAAAAAAAAAACATAAAAAAGAAAGTCGAGAAAATAAACAAATATACAGTATGTATTAAAATTTTATACAAAATTAAGGAGTTTTTTGACGAAAAGTTTAGTACGAAGATTCTTTTTCTCTCTGATTACTAAAAAAAATGACAATTTTTTAAAATATTGACACGTTCAATGGGTTAGAGAAACATATAGAAACTTTTTGTTTTTTTTAATGTGGGGCAAGCTTCCAAAAGGGTTACAACGCGTCATATAAAAAATTTTACATTTATTGTATTGGGACTGACTCCCAAAGGAATTAAACTTTGAGGGGTCTCGATTTAGGGGAAGGGGGATTTACCCCTTCTTATCCCCAAGTCCTCTTAAAGCTGCTGAATAAAATTTTTTCAAAAAATGGGATCCTTGTAGGATCCTACGTTAAGTAAAACACCTTCAACTTCTGTCCGATGATAGCGAACCGACGCACAAAGTCCTAAG
>NW_027625264.1:0-7218 GCF_034508935.2 Berghia stephanieae
TCTTTTTCATAACAGTAGGCATTTTTTAATGATGATAATAATAATAATAATATAATAATAATAATAATAATAATAATAATAATAATAATAATAATAATAATAATAATAATAATCATAATAAAAATAATAATAATAATAATAATAACAATAATAATAATAAAAATATTAATAATAATAATAATAAAATAATAATAATAATAATAAAATAATATAATAATAAAGAATAATAATAATAATAATAATATATAATAAAAATTTAATAATAATAATAATAATAATAATAATAATAATAATAATTATTATTATTATTATTATTATTATCATTATTATTAAATTATTATTATTAATAATATTTATTATTATTATTATTATTATTATTATTATTATTATTATTATTATTATTATTATTATTATTATTATAATTATTATTATTATTATCATTATTATTATATTATTATTAATAAAAATAGTAACAATAATAATAATATTTTTCCACAGTGCCGAAAAATCCACTTAAATATGCCTCAAGCGCTTTTCAATTAACTCAAACGTACAATCAAATGGATGGCCACAAAGAGTTTTCATTATATATAGGCAATACATCCATGTTATTGAACATTCTAGTATGGCAGCATGTTTTAATGGTCTCAATACCATAGTATTATGACGCTCTATCCAGGTAGATAAATACAATACCGCAAAAAGGAGACCTCCACGAATGTAAAAATTATAAAACAATTGCGCTCATCAGCCATGCGAGTAAAATTTTACTTAAATAATCATGAAAAGACTCGAAATTAAGCTCGATGAAGAAATAAGTCAATCTCAGCAGGCTTTCAGCCAAATAGAGGCACGCAAGACCAAATTTTCAAATTCGTGCTCTGATAGAAAAATGTAGAGAATAGAAGCAAACACAAACCTACACATATGCATATTTCCAACAGCATTATATGGATGTGAATCATGGACAATCACAAAAATTATGAGAATAAAATTAATGTATTTGAAATGAAATGCTACCGGGAAATTCTCCGCATTCCCTGGACAACAAAGGAAACTAACAAAAATGTGAAAGAGTCCCTGAGGATCCACATCTCATCAAGATGATACAGAAGCTAAAACTTGCCTTTTTTGGACATATAAAGAGACATGACATCCTTGAAAAAACATTTTCTAGAGGGTATTGTGGAGAGTAAAAGAGAGAGAGAGAGGGAGACCAAGAAGAAGATGGTCACAAGACATCAGAGAATGGATGAATAAGCCAGTGAATGAATGTGGACGGATGGTGCAGTTCAGAAGCTTGATTCAGTTGATAGGCCACATCCAAGAGGGATAAACCATGATGATGATGATCCAGTTGGTGAACACATTACTGCATTCGTGTACAGACACTAACCCAGCTGGCCGCCACATCAATGTTCTATCAGTGGCTCTGTGGCTTCAGCTTCTTTTCCACAACATATACATGTGGGACAGGTGGAAAGTCCCCATTGATGTAGGGTGGCTTCTGTTAGACTGGTTCTAGACATTAGTCTGTTGACAACAACCAAGGCGTCCTCTTGGTCAAACAAAAGTCTGGCATTTTCTCTCCCTCGGACCTATGAGGGACCGAACTTTTCCAAGGTGTGGCAAATCCTACATGCTAAAAGTCTACTTTTCCCTGATTGACTGAGATTTACCACAATTTCTGACCAATCATCTCATAAAGGCTGGGGTCCTTGCCAATCTGTGATGGAGACCAGTTGGCAAGCGCCAGGGGAAGAAAACTCCTACCCAGCAGCAGACAGGGGAACGCCCTGTAATGGGGTAACTCAGAATAGTGAATAAGCAGACCCAGACCAAATCATAGGAGGCCCTTTGGAAAGGCCGACTACCCATCAGCCACCAATGCTGAGGTTACAGCACCACTGCCTTGAGGGGAAATCTTGGTTGACCAAACGTTAAGGAAGCAGATCCACAGAATCTAACAGAAAAGCAGGACGAAGATGCCGCCACTCGACCAAAAAGCCGCATAACTGCCAAAACCCAAAAACTGAAGTGACACTCAAACACCCCCACAAATCAAATCTCATAAAGATATTATGCCAGGGTGACCCTGATGTTTAAAGTAAAAATTTAAGCGTAACTCATACAGTTTGAGATAAGATAAATACGTTACCGAGGTGAGTTTTGCTTCTCCATCTTCAAAAGAACTTAAAATTCCATAATTCTGATAGTTATAATTTTAATCTTAATTGAATTTTCTTCAACTAGTTCAGATCATTCCCAAATAATATGAAACCACTGCAAATTACCGATTAATAATCTTGCCCAAAGAAAAAAATGAAAGTATCTGAAGCGGGGTCGAACTGAACCCTCATAAAATTTAATTCTTTTTTAAAAAAACCAAAGTTTACGATGCTTAGTTTATGATTGTAAGTGATCTGCCATTTTGTTTTGTGACCCCCCCCCCCCCCCCCCCCCCCCCCCCCCACCGTCCCCACCATCCTGTTCCTTCCCAGTCTTGGCTTTCGGCCTTTTTTACCTTAAAAGGGAGGAGGCGGGGTGCATATCTCCCCATTCTTCCTTAATCCTTACAAAACAACTCATTTAATAAAAAGGAATAAAAATATATGAACATATACGTTTATAACAAAACTGATTTTATTTTTAACTAGGAATTTATGACCAGTGAGGTGACATGTGAGAAGCCATATGCTTCTCCAGGACCAAGAGAAACAAGTCAGGTCAAGAGGTATGAACGAAGGACATCAACCCAGACCTGGTGCTATCAACTTGAAGAGGTCCAAATCCGCTTTCAGTTCCAATTTTATGATTAAGACGTGTTTGGTCTAAGCCTACTAACAGTAGCATTATCATACCACATCACTTTACAGAACAGTAATAGTTGGCTGAAATTTCAGTGAAAAGAAATTTAAATGGGAATCACATTTTTATTGTGAATCTGTGAAAGCCCACTCCCCAGTCCCTAAGCATTGCAATCACAATACCTTTACCAAAAAAGACAATTTTTTTCTGGTATTTATGAAGGACCAGTCCAAGGAAAAAAGTATAATGACTGATTGTAATGTGGGATGCATTCAAAAATTTTATACGATTCAAGAGTGAGAGTGAGAGAGTGAAAGTAGGGGGTCCAAAAAAAAGGCAAAAAGGCACAAGGACAAGAGTAGAGTGGAGATGTCTCGAAGTAAAGCTACTCACCAACTCAGTGACTGGTGACCCTTGGAAAGAGGCGTGCAGAGTTCAATATTATTGATGCTTACCAGATATGATCTCGAATAATCAGTTTATTATACACAGCAGGTTGACTCATCACCAAAATTACAAAAGTAAAAGCATCGTCAGGCTCAGGTGTCAACAGTCAACAGCTGATCGAGACTGTATTCTCCTGAAAGCAGAAAAGAGCTCGTAATTTTTTAGAATGAATCCTGACAGTGACCAGGACGAGAACTACAAAATAGTTCTCCAGGGTGGGTAATAATTTTTGTCATTTAAACTTAAATGGAACAATAAAGAGCTATAAAATATTCTAAATATGTTTATAATTATCAATTTAAGGCACACGCCTTCAATGAGTGCTATCAATATTTTAGTACCAATCGTCGTCAGATCATTATCTTTTAATGATTATCCTACAATAACTGTGTATGGAAGCCTGTCACAAATTTGTTGAAAAGTCAAAATGGCGTCTACCATGGACGCTGATGCAAAGGAAAATCCTTGCAAATCAGACAAACAGACATTGCTGGCTGTGCTGCAGTTTCTTCAGAAGCATAATTTGAAGGTGAAATAACGAAATTGCAAGTTTATGACTTCATTATTTTTCCCTTTATTTTCCATATTATATCTTAATAAATGAGAAAGTGGCACCCGTCGGTACCCAGTCCGAGGCCGAGGGTCCAATTCCAATGAATTACCACCCCAGTGATTCCAGAACTTTTTTTTTCTTTTCTTCACTTCTGATTCTTTGCCACCCCGGTTGCTAATAAGGATTGTAAGGGAGGCCTTCCACAAGTTTCTGGAAGTGATTGGGTTATTTTGTGGGATGAATGAAAAAGTTGGGGCACTTTCGTAAAAAAAAGTGGTCCCTGCCGACGGCCGAGCGAGTAATTTTACTTTGACTTTGACTTTGAATAGCAACCGGGTTGCCACGTTTGTAGATTTTTTTTTATTTGTGAGAAAGGTTGTTTTTTTTTTTTTAGTTTTCAAAACGGAGTGTCAACTTACACACGGTAACTTTAGTTTTAGACAGTTTAGTGAGCAGCAGCAGTGGGAGTCAAATTGTGACCCAACTCGTCCCATCAGAAAGTTATGACTGGAAATTGCCGTTCGCTTTTTACTAAAAGTTTTAGGGGGGTTCAATTAAAGATGCATAACCTTCGTTATAAAGAGGAATATCGCAGATATTTTGGTATCATTATTTTCGTTACTAACTGGGCACCTAGCCTCAGGATCTGTGTACACTGTAACATTCATACACAGTAACCTTGAATCTCGCCTTTAATGGGTTAAATTATATTGTTTAATTTTTTAAAATAACACACACATGCACAGACACATATCATATACAAATCGAGGTCCATCCATTTCTTGTATTGTAGCGGCAAACCAGTTACCGTGTACGTAGGAAGGGGGTAGGGGTGGACTACAGATCCCAAGAGTAATATTTTCACTATTATTATTATTATTGACAGGTGTCAAAACTATGACACTTGGGATCTTCCGAAATGTGGGTTCATACAACGTAAAGTAATGATCATAATAGTGTTGTCTCTATCAAAAAAAAGGCCACCTCTATTTGCAGTAAGTACTGCGAATAATTATTTCCTCTATTTGCAGTAGTACTGCTCTAGTAGATATCATTCATTTCAGTTATTTGCAGCAGTAACTTTTGAGCCTAGAGCTTTATTGTATTATAGACGATTGGGCGCGAAATATAAAATAACTAATAAACTACATTATTATTATTTTTTTTTTTTAAACTTATTTTGTTATTATTATTATTATTTATTTATTATTTTAAAGATATTATTATTATTATTTTGCGTTTTGTTGACGATCACGATGTGTCTGTTGTGTAGTGATGGTGGTGTTGATGTGGTGGTTGTGGTTTCATGTCTCATCCGAAATGTTTATTGGCTCTGAAACCCCTTGTATTTGTATAGAACTTTGGGAACATTTGGTGCCATGGAAAATCTCATGATATTTTTTTTTCATTTGTTCTCAAACAGGAAACAGAAAGCTTACTGAAAAGAGAAGCAAAAGTTTCTGATGAAGATCTCAGATCTGAGGAAGATAAAAAGCCCAATGTTCAGGCATTGTCTGTTTACAAAAGGTGATGATAAGATGTGTTACCCTGCGCTAAAAAATAACATTTGTAATGTAAAGCATGTTTCTATTGATTTACCATGCCCAATGCATTTCACAATTCTTCTTCTTCTTCTTCTTCTTCTTCTTTTTCTTCTTCTTCTTCTTCTTCTTCTTCTTCTTCTCTCTTCTTCTTCTTCTTCTTCTTCTTCTTCTTCTTCTCTTCTTCTTCTTCTTCTTCTTCTTCTTCTTCTTTTCTGATTATTATTATTATTATTATTATTATTATTATTATATTATTATTATTATTATTTATTATTATTATAAATAGTAATACTATTATTGTTGTTGTTGTTATGTTATTACCTTGATCATTTCTTTTCTAAACTGATTCACTGTGTGTCTGTATATAAAGTAAACATGAGTTTGAATGTTTACAATTACAACAATCCATTTCACTTTATTTTACAGTGAGGGTGACCCAAGCTTGTATGAAGACTTGTATCAGGACCTCAAAACATTCATTGATTCCTGCCTAGATGTTCACAAGGTATGAAATTCACTTTACTTTGACTATTTGTGTGATATCTGTAGTGTAGATGTAATGCAACAATCTGCTTTGACCTTCAGATTTAGCTGTTAATTCCGATTTCAAACCCCTTTTGTCTTTTTTTAAAAATCAGGGATACCTCGAACTCGAATACCGCTACTGAGATACCAGTCCCTTTGCTTATGAAGTGAAAGCAGTTGTTACTTTGAGAAGCTTTTCCACAGCACCAACAATATCAGATCTTTCAATTTAATATTTTCAAGTTTTGTCTTCTTTGTCTAGTGGTGTTGTTATTATTGTTATTATTATTATTATTATTATTATTATTATTATTATTATTATTATTATTAATGGTTGTTTTTTTCTTTTCTGCTTTTCAGGTGGAGTTGTCTACAGTCTTGTATCCAGTATTTGTTCACATGTACTTAGAACTTATTTACAATGGGCACGAGTGGAATGGTGAGTCATTAGCACAACCAGTGTAAATATATGAACAAGTTTTCGAAGTGTTTAGAAACAAAAAAGACATCAATATTAAGCCATTTCGACTAAGTATGGGATTATTTTCTTTCCATCAGGATCTCTAGATTCAATAATGGAAACATGTCCAAAATCCCAATGGTCGGTAATTAAAAGAATAGTCAAAATAGCTTTTCGGCGTGTTGAAATGTGGGCATAAAGTATCGAATTTGTTCACACTTCTTTTTTATTTGTCACTTTGTGAAGGTATTCCTGCAATATTTATCACAGTAGCCTTTCAGTTTGTGTGTGTGCTTTTTTATTTTCTTTAGGGGAGGGGTGTGTTTTTTTGTTTGTTTGTTTTGATTTTCTTTTTGTTGTTGTTTTCCATTCTTTATTGTAGAGAAAGATCAATATTAAAATCCTTTCAGTTACTTTATATACAGATTTAAATTATTTTTTTTAATTTTTGAGTCAAAGCATTTTGGAAATAACTTTTTGACACAGCCATGAATCTTTGCACTTTCAAATATTTACTTCTAGGCACATAAGAATATGCACACCTCCCAAGGCTCAGCAAAACAAGGGAGGAAAAAAAAAGACTTTTTAAACTTAGAGTTTGTCAAACATGAAGTCATCTCATTTTGCTACAAACAAAAAAATCGAGGGATTTCAACATAATGATTTGATGTGGTGAATAGAGGGTAACTTTATACATTTCTCTTTCTTTGTCTATCTAATCACCAGCCTCCGAATTCTACTCAAAGTTTTCACGAGACCAGGATGAGAACTACCATAAGGATCTTGCATCCTTGTCCAGTGTTAGGAAGAAGGAACATATGGATGGCAACCAACTCATGGACACGTTCAAGTCAGTCGGATTAAAACAAAAGAAAAAAAAA
>NW_027625266.1:0-22020 GCF_034508935.2 Berghia stephanieae
CTATAAAAAAATTTTTCAAACAACTATCCCGACTTAAAACCGTTTTGAGGTGAAGGGTCACAAATTTGAAATTAAATTTAAGCTTCAATCAAAAAAAAAAACACATATGTGGAACGTTTTTAAGTTTCCCCTTTATCAACCTTCATCAACCAAAAACAACGATGAATGAAACACTACAACAATGAGAGCATTGAACTCCGGCAAAATAAAAATAAAAAGGAGATAAATAGATAGATGACACTTTCTAGAAAAAAAAAAAACAAAACCAATTAAAAATAAAAACAATCAAAGTTAAAAACAATTCATTCAAAACAAAATTACAAACACAATAAGACATGACTAAACACCCCACACACGTTTTTTGTGCTAAATGAATCATGCGTCCATCGATGAAATTAGAACATGAAGCATTTGCATATTCATGAACTTTTTTTGTACATACAAGAAGGGAAATGTTTTTTTTTCAAAAAGACAGACACAAGGGACGCCAAGATTCAATAGATATAAATATTGAGAAAAAAAGTCTGAAAAAAAATAGCGTTTGAAAATCAATGCAAGACTTATTTTGCAGACAATATTCTTACGCCTAATTGCCTAACGTGCGTTTTTGGGGAATCCCGGGAGGCGTAATCTCCCAGAAACAAAAAGCAACCTAAATACAACAAATCTACTTTTTTTATAAACAAAAACAAGTTTTTCCCTCGTGGCGGGGGAAAATTTTTACCCTTTTCCTTACCAACTATAGGAAAATCGTCACATTCGTTACGATACAAAAACCCAAACATTTTTCTTATTCAAATTTCTTTTGTACATCATAAAATTTAAAGAAAATGAACAGTGTTTAAGCATGTTTTGATAAAGAAATTATGTATTGCAAGAACTTTACTGCTATTGTGTTAAATTTATAAAACAATCTATTTTTGTGTTATTGGTTGTGGAGTTTTGGGGAAAATCCTGAAAAGGGCTGTAAGGAAAGGGTTAAAAATAACGACGTCAGATTTATTCTGATTTTGAAATTTAGAAATAACCGTTTTCTTTCTTTCACGTTTTTATTTGTTCTCAAATTGTTCCCCTTCGCCTCAAAACGGCATTAAGTCGGGATGGTTTATAAGATGTTGAAAATTGATTTTATATCCAAAATATCAGACTTGTGTGAGTTTATACGATTTATTGAAGAGAAATGGAACCATAATGTAATATAAGGTGCGAATGCCAACAATTTATATTTTTGACCAGTTTTAAAACATTAAATTCGCTTTAAGCATTTGGTTCGTTCCGACATAATACCTTTTTTTAGAGATGGGTCACATTTACACTTTCTTTCTTTCCCCCCCCTGCTTTGCTTTTGTTTTCTTTCTTTCTCTCTTGAAAGGGAAATTTTTAAAAAAAAAAATTTTCAGATTCATGGTGAAATTAATGGACGCCCTTCAAATGTTAAATTTAATGATTTTTCATTCGTTTTTTTTTTTGTGTGTTTAATTATGATGTTTGGGCTCGCTGCCGACCCGTCCTTCGTCAAAAAGTAGAATTCTTTAGAGATAATGATAGTGACCCATCGTCTCAAAACGGTATTTTTATCGAAACGAACCAAATGCTTTAAAACCCGAATTTAATGTTAAACTGTTCAAAAAATATAAAATTGTTGGCATTAATTTCACCTTTAAATATGGTACCATTCCCTCAATAAAAAATACAAACTCAACACAACTCTGTATCCCGCCTATTACATTAAAATACTAACCCCCAAATTTTCTCACTCGGACAACATGGTTTATTCCGTTGGCATCAGGAATCTTGTTTGATGAATTATCTTATTATAATTGACTTAGTAAAAATTAGCTTTATATAGCGCAAAATCCACTAAATGTGCTCAAAGCGCTTTACAAGGGTCCCGGTCAACAGCAACATTTAACATGCAGGACGGGACATGACGCCTTTAGGCATAATTACAATTTTTCGGACAAAGACAATGCTGTTTAACGGTCAGGTACTCATTTACACCTGAGAATGGGGAGAGAATTGAGTAAAGAGCCTTTTCCAAGACTCAACTATGCCCGAGCGAGGGGTAGAACCCAGGACCTTCCGAAACGGAAAGCGAGTGCCAATACCACTAACCACATAGCCGCACATATATCGTGGCAAAAGGTCATAAAAAACTTTTTTAAAATTAGGAGATAGTTCAGGCATTAAGAACAATGGTAGAATATCAACCGTAAAAGGTATCAGGTGACACAGCACGACTCTCCCGACTTAAAAGAAAATGTACAATTACTCCTTGAAAAAAGTAGTTACAGGGGAGTGAACTTATTGGTTTATATTTAATCCTCTCCTTACCAACCAAGGAAAAACGTCACATCGTTACGACAAAACCAACATTTTTCTTATTCCAAATTTCTTGTGTACATCATAAAATCTAAATAAAACGAACAGGGTTTGTTTGTAGAGCATTTTTGCTAAAGAAATTTATGTACCTATCGCAAGAATTTAACTGGCTATTGTGTTTGAGTGATAAAAGATATATTTTTGTGTTTGTTTGGGTGTGAAGTTTTGGAGAAAACCTAAAAATGGTTTGTAAGGAGAGATTTAATGTAAAAAAGACAGAATGCATGGTTGTATTCGAGGAAGAAAAAAATCCAATATGTAACTTACCCCTTGTTACCACCAATTGAAAAACGTCACATTTGTTACGATGCAACCGCACTTTTCTTCATTCAAGTTTCATTTCTTTTTGCTATAGCTATAAAAACATGACATTCTTAATAGAGTTCATATTTTTTGAACAATTTTATGAAAGAATGTGCTTGTTGCTTTTCTGTTTGAGTAAGAAAAGTCTATTTGTTTTGGGTGGGTGGAAGTTTTGGGGAAAAAACTGAAAATTGCTGGTAAGGAAGGGTTAATAAGCAAAGGAGAAACTATAAAACAGGTTCAGACATTTAAATATCTTGGGTACATAATAACTTTAAGTTCAAGTTAAACTTCAGATGGCAGATAAGCACAGAAATAAAACGAAGATTTTCAATAGCTAAATTAGTTTAATAACATTAGTCTAATTTCAACAACCGCAATATCTCAATTACAACAAAAACAAAAATTTTAAAAAGGCCTATGTATGGGCAGTATTATTATATATGGCTGGTGAAAGCTGGACAATTACAAAAGACATTAAAAAACAGCAGGCAGCAGAAATGTTGTTTCTTAGAAGGATGTTAAGAACTCATGGGTGAGAAAAAAACTAATGAAGAAGTCTATAGAGCAAGCTGACACTAAAAGGTTACTAATTCGTACAATAAGAAAAAGACAAATGCAATAAAATTAATATGTGACCCATCGTCTCAAAACGGTATTATGTTGGAACGAACCACATGCTTAAAAGCCGAATTAAATGTTAAAACTGGTCAAAAATATAAATTGTTGGCATTAGCACCCTAAAATATGTATCCATTCTCCTCAATAAACATACAAACTCAACACAAGTCTGAAATTTCTGGCTATAAATTCAACATCTTAACCATCCCCCACTTAATACCGTTTGTGGCAAAGGGTCACATATTATATAATTTGATTGTCGAATAAAATATATTTCGTGAATACTTGAAAAAGGCCAAAGGCGAAACGTCGTTTGTTTTGTGTTGTTCCCTGATATTATATGAATCACATAATTTTTCCCCTTTATCTTTCTCTTCACTGGAATCGAACCTGACAGATCTACTAGCGGAAATATACCATGCGATAGGCAAACGTCCTTTTTTAAAGGGTAGCAAGCAATTGCTATTATTGTCCGCCTCACAACACAGAAACCGGGATTAAGACCCAGACCCAAAGGGAAACCATGGCTCTAAGGTCTACTTTTTTTATTTTTCCCCGACATGGATTACAGGCAATTTCTTAAATAAAATAAAATGTGACCCTTCGCCTCAAAATGGTATTAAGTCGGATGGTAAAGATGTTGAAAATTGAATTATAGCCAGAAATAAACAGACTTGGTGGAGTTTGTATGTTTTTTTTAAAGGGGAATGGATACCAAATTTTAGGTGCTAAATGCCAACAAAATTATATTTTTGACCAGTTTAACAAATTTTTTTCGGGTTTTAAGCATTTGGTTCGTTCGGACATAACGCCGTTTTGAGACATGGGGCACATATAGTAACAAAATGATATCACGAAAAAAAAAACATCCAACAAAACCCGAGGCTGCAAAGTTAATGAAGAATTGGTGAAAGCAATAATAATAATCTCCCAACGAGTCAACGAATCAATATTAATTTATTACAAACATCGATAAAAATACATACATCAATTGTAAAATAACAAAAACCCCACCAAATATGGTTTTCTTTACGAAATGACTGAAAAAAAAAAAATAAAAATATAATTTGGAAAAGACCGAAATGAAATGAGCCCAAACATGTCGTTTTTTTGTTTTTTTTGTTCTTTTTTTTATTTTTTTTTTTTGGTTGAAAGTGTTATATTTTTCATTTTTTTGCTCCTTTTTTTGACAGGTTTTGGCTAAACCCAGAAATACTCAGACCCCATGGGAATGATGGTCTGATATTCTTAGGTTTACAACCAACGAATTCCCTCCCTTCTCATCTTTCTACTTTACATAGATAAGCCACAAAAAATGATAAACGACAACACAAAAACAACACACATCGCGTAATAAATAAATCAAATTGATTTTTAGATTTAAAAAAAAAAAACCCAAGTAAAAATAAAATAAAAGCGTAATAAAAATTTTACAAAATTAAAATCTCTAAAAAATTCAACAATTTTTAGTCTTTTGCAAAAATAACATAATTTCGGATGCGTCCGGGTTTATTATTTTCCAATTCTAAAAAATTTGCCCCATCGTCTAAAAACGGAAAATTTTTTGGGGAACAACAAATGCTAACGCCAATTTAAAAATTTAAACGGGGCAAAAAATATAAATTGTTGACATTACACCCAAAAAAGGTTCCATTCTCTAAATAAAACTACAAATCACACAAGTTGATTTTTCTGGCTTAAATACTTTTTAAACCTTTTTAACCATCCCGACTTAAACGTTTTTGGGGGGCAAAGGGTCACAAAAGTTTTTAAAAAAATTTGACCAAAAAACTCTTCCCTTCATTTGTATCGACGATTAAAAAACCACCATCTCGTCAAAAACTCTCAAACCGGGGACGCAAAAAACCCTCTCCTTACCACCCATGGACAACGTCGCATTCTTCGATGCTCCAACATTTTTCTTCTGATTTCCTTGTTTATTATAATAGTATGCGTTTGGCCCCAAGGAGTTAAACTTTTGCCATCCGAAGTAAAACGACCAACAAAAACTTTGAACCCATGAATTTTTTAAGTCTGGAAATAATTTAGTGAGAACAACTCACAAACGGGGATACAAAAACCAAAAAAAGGCCATGACTCACTGCAACTATCTATAGCTAGAAAAACTCGACACTTGTTCAGAGACATTTAAAAAAAAAAAAACTGCCCAAAAAATTTGGCTTTTATATACGAAAATACCACAAATTTCCAAACGCTTTACAAGGATCCCTGACCAACAGAAACACAAACATTAAACGAGCATGACCCTTTAGGCGATACAAAATTTTTTTCGGACAGAGACAACGCTTTTTAACGGCCATTACCATTTACACCTATACGGTGAAGAAGTGGAAAGATTATTATTATTTTTATTTTTTTATTTTTAATTATTTTTATTTTATTATTATTTTATTATTATAATTTATTTTGTTATTATTATTATTTTATTTTTAATATTATTTTTATTTAATTATCATTATTATTATTTTATTATTATTATTACTATTAAATTATTATTATTATTATTATTATTATTATTATTATTTTATTTTTATTTTTATTTTTATCATTTTTAATTATTATTATTTTTATCATTATTTTAATTATTATTATTTAATTTTAAAACTTTTCTACCAAAAAAAATTGTAAAAAACGTTTTCAAAAGGCGGTTATTTCGGGCCCTTTGGGCGGGACAGAAAAAAATCTAAAGTAAACAAACAAGGAATATATGATAATAAAAAAAATAATAATAAAATAATAAAAATAAAAATAAAAATAATAATAAAATAATAATAATGGGAAAAATAATAAAAAAAAAATAAATAATAATAAAAATAAAAAATTAATAATAATAGAAAAATAATAATAAAAATAATAATAAAAAAAATAAAATAAAATAATAAAAATAAAATAATAATAATAATAATAAAAATAAAATAAAATAATAAAAAATCAAAATAAAAATAATAATAAAAATAATAATAAAAATAAAATAATAAAATAGAACGCTCCGACATAATTTTTCTGCACAAAACACCAGGGCGAGTACCAAAGGAAGCATTCCGTCTGACAACTTCAATTTAGCGTTATTGGTTTTGGGAAAAACCAAATAAACGCTCACGATTTTGTTTTTGGATTGACGGGAACGTTTTCCCCGTTCCCCACTTTAGGTCAAATCACACCGTACCCGGGGCCAATCAGGGGAAAGCTCCGATGAAAACAACGGAATTTTTATTGTATTTTTTTTTATTTATTTATCATTGATGTTTTTTACCCTGTCTAATTTATTTCAAAAGAAGACGTAATTATTTGCAAAATTATGCTTTGTCTATCTTCGAATTTGGGTTTTTTAAAAAAATAAAAACCCAATAATAATAAAATAATAAAAAATAAAAATTTAAATAAAAAAATAAAAATAATAAATAAAAAAATAAAAAAAATAATAATTAATAATAATAATTAAAATAATAAGGGATGAGGATGATGATTATGAGTGATGATGAGGATGATGTGATGATGGATGATAGGGGATGGGATGTGAAGATGATAGTTTAAAATGAGATTAATGGGGTGATAAAGAAAAAATGAAAATTAATAAAAATAAAAAATAAAATAAAATATATATTAAAAATTTTAATAATAATAAAAAATAATAATAATAATAATAATAATAATAATATTAATAATAATAAAAAATAATAATAAATAATAATAATTATAAAGAAGTTTTATGATGAGAGATAAAAAGGGAGATATGAAATGATGATGATGAGGATGATGTTTTAAAAAAGAGAGAGATGATGATGAATTGATGATGATAATAATAATAAAATAATAAATAATATGATAATAATAATGATAAAAAAAATAAAATAATAAAAATAAAATAATAATAAAATAAAATAAAAATAATAATAATAAAAATAAATAAAATAAAATAATAAAATAATAAAAAATAAAATAATAAAAAAATAATTTGTACCTTTTGTACAGCCTCTTTCTGGGGTTTAAAAACTCAAGCTCTGGTACAACCTGTAAACATCAATTTGGAAAAAGCAACCCAATACCAAAAAACCCCCAAAAAAACCAAAACCAAAAAAAAACCCCCAAACAAACCCAAAAACGTACAATGCAATAATTGAAACCAAAATAAAAGGTTCATAGAGTCCCTTTCCTCTACCCCCTTCTATTTTTACCCTTGTTCTTTTTCTCCCCCTTTCTCTCCATCTCACCCCTCTCTCCTCTCTCTCTCTGATGTATTGTGCTACTCTCTTTTCCTCTCGCCCCCTCCTCCTCCCCTCTCTCTCCTCTCTCCCAAAAATATATATAAAAATTTTAAAAATAATATATAATAATATATAAATTTTATCTTGAAAAAAAAAAAGAAAATTTTTCACAACTTCAGAACGTTCAATGTTCCGGGGGAATTTACGGGAAAAATAAACCCAATACAGTATGATACTGAGGAATCCAAAAAATTTCCTCAAAACTCTTTAAAAATCGATCGATATTGAAAACGATATTTTGACCAAAAAACTTAAATAAATTTTTTCAAGACAAAAAAAGCAATAGCTACCGACCCTTGTTCAGATCTTTCAAAATTCAATCGCAGCAATTATTTTCAAGCAGGGAAATGTTGGCCAAATCGGGCTATCACATCGACTTTCCATCGATTTCGAAATGCAAATCTCTCAATTTTTTCTGAAAAGACAAAAAGAAAAACCCAAAAAAATCTTTAAAATTATGATAAAAATAAAACCAGGGGTTTGACATTTTGAAATTAATGGAGTTTTAAATTTTAAGACTCATTAAATTTACGTTTTTTAAATGTGGTCACGCACATGCAAACGCAACACACACACAAGAAACACACACATACAACAGACACACACAAAACACACACACCAAAACACATAAACACGCACTTAAAGCAAATCTTGTGCGGCATGGGGTTCTAGTGGTAGACACCGCTTTGGGATGGGAAGGCCCCCGGTTCGAGCCTCGCTCGACGCATTTAGTCCTTGGGAAAAGACTCTTACTCACATTCTCTCACCGTTCTCATTTTAAAAATGAGTACCTGGCCTTTAACAGCGTTGCTTTGTCCGAAAAATGTAATATCGCCTAACGGGCGTCAGTCTCGCCCCACTGTTAAATTGCGGTTGACCAGGGACCCCTTGTAAACGCTTTAGCACGTTCAGGGGAAAGCGCTAATAAAAGCTCAATTTTTATTTTATATTTTTATATTTTTATTATTATTATTATTTTTATAAGAATAATAGATCATAAGTATTTGTAAAAATTTAAGCCCCGCATGGTCAATAAAAGTTTAGTATAAGGGTTTTTAAAACTAAAAACCAAGTTATATATATTTACATATGTGACCCATCGTCCAAAACGGTATTATTCGACTAACCAAAGCTAAAAAAAATTAAATTTTAAACTGAAAAAATAAAAAAGGCATTAGCACCCAAAAAAATTGATATCCTTTCCCCATAAAACTAAATACCAACACAAGTTTATTTTTTCTGGCAACTTCAATTTTAAACATCTTAACTACCCGTTTAATACCTTTTGAGGCGAAGGGCTATTTTTTCCCTTCTTTTTCCTAAAAGGTCAAAGGCAAAAGTGTTTACCTTGTTTCGATCTTTTTAAAAGTCATTTTTACTTTTTTTTATTTTACTTACAAAAAATTTTAACCCTTCGTCTCAAACGGTATAAGTCGGATATTAAGATGTTAAAAAATTGAATTTAAGCCAAAAATACAGACTTGTTTGATTTGAAAGTTTTATGGGGAGAATGGTTTTCCAAAAATTTAGGTCTGATCCCCAACAATTTAATTTTGCCTTTTTAAACTTTTAATTTCGGCTTTTAAATTTTTGGGTTCGTTTCCAACATAATCCCGGGTTGAGACATGGTCAAAAATTTTGTTTTTTTTTCTCTTGTATTCTTTTGAATTTGAGATGTCTTGTATCATGCTTTCGTATCCAATTAGATTTTTAGTCGGTTCACTCCGAAACCTCTCCCCAAACCCAACTCGCCCACGCCAACAGCGGGAACACATATAAAAACTATTGGGAATGAATTAGCGAAGAGACGTCCCTTATTGACTCACCCAATCTTACCCCCACCGGCAAAAGTTATTAGAGAGAGAACGTCATTTGGTTGGCGCGCTCCTCGTCCTCCCCTCCGGGAAAGGGGCTGGGACACTTAAAAACCAAATTGACTTTCTCCGTACGCCAAATCAAGGACGCTCCCTTTTCCCGCTAATCTCTTTCCCCAAAACGTGTGGCATATGTTCGGGGTATACACCGCTTTCGGATCGAAGTACGGGTTCGACCTCCGCTTTGGCGCAAGTTATCCAAAAAAAAAGGCTCTTACTCACCTCTCACCGTACTCAGTGTAAAATAGTACCTGACCGTAAACAGCGTTATTTCCAAAAAATTTTAATACCCAAACGCGTCATGTCCCTCCTACAGATAAATGTTGCTGTTGACCAGGAACCCGTAAAGAGATTGACATTTTAAAGGGGGAATTGCCCCATAAAAAGCTCTTTTTTTTATTTGGGTTTTCACTCTGAAACACTCCACACACCCACTACCCACCCAATACACGGGAACACATAAAAAAAAATAAAATAACGAAATTTATATTATATTTTTTTAAATAAAAATTATATTTACTGCCCTTTAACTTTAAAGCGTTCATATTTTTCGGGGTTTTTTATTTTTATAAATTTTAAATATATATATATATATATAAAATATATATATACATAAATAAATAAAAATTTAAATAATAATAAAAAATAAAATATAAAATATAATAATATAATAAAATTAATAGCGGATTTAGGGAGGGATCAGATGCTAAAAATCAAATTATAGTTAAGGGTTCGAAAAATTGTAACAGGGAATTTACACATTAAAATTGATTTTCCTTCTCCTCTAAAAGCTTTTTAACTCAAATTAAGTCGTTTTTCGGGTATAAATTCCTTTCAGCATCTTAATCATCCCACTTTAAAACCCTTTTTAGACAGGGTTACTTTATATATATAAAATATATATAATAATAATATATATATAATATATAATATATTTAGAGAGAAGAGGAGTAGAGAGAGAGAGAAGAGAGGAAAAATAATAATAGAAGAGAAGAGAGAAGCGAGAAAAAAGAACGAAGAGAGAGAGGAGAAAAGAAGAGTAGAGAGAGGAGAAGAGGGGGGGGGGGGAAGAGAAACGGAAAAAAAAAAAAAAAATTACGAAATTGCTTTTTGTTTTTTCAAATTTAAAATTGTTTTTTTTTGTTTTTGTTTTGTTTTAAGTGTCACATTTGTCATATCTTTAAACATTTTATACGGAAAACGAAGCAAAAAACTCAGACAAAAAAACCATTTAAGTGGGTTTCCTTTCCCCCTTCGCCCATCCCATGTATGCCAAGATAAAACGCACAGGTTCTGGTAATAAAACGTTTTTTTATTGATTTTATTCAAAAAAAAATTGACCTAACCTTTAATCGGGTTTTTATAGTGACCCTTCGCCCAAAAGGATTAAGGTGGGATATTAAGTTTTAACATTTAATTTTTTTAAACCAAAAAATCAACTTGTTTGATTTGTTTTTTTATTGAGAATTTGGAAAACCATGTTTTAAGGGTTTTAAAGCCAATAATAAAATTTTTTTACCATTTAATATTTAATTCACTTTTAAGTTTCGTTCGTTCCGCATAAACCGTTTGAGACATGGGCCAAAATAATGGGCCCACCTTTGGGGAAACGGGTATTATGTCGATTTTCACTCTAATAAAATACGGCATTTTTTAAGATAAAAAGCACAAAGGGTAAGAAACTCACAAACCCTTGCCCTAAAAGGAAAATAAAGGACCAAAACCAAAACTAATGGGGGGCCTTCATCATTGTGTTTTAAAAGCTAACAACAAGAAACCCAACACAGGGCCTTTAGGGAAAAATCATATATATAAAATACACTAGCTCAAATAAAAATTCACTTATACAATCCAACTTTTTGTTTCAAATCAAACCAAGAGAATTTAAAAATATCCAGGCGTCTGCCGCAGCCAATGCATCCGGGAAAATTTTCAAGAAAGGGGGACATTGGAGACGTGGTTTTTTGAACTGGGACCTTCTGGTAAAACACATGATAAATTATATATAAAATATATATATTATATAAAAATTTACCGACATAAATTTGCAACAAAGACGTGAGGAGACCAAGAAACATGTGTTTCGGCCCTAAAAAAAGGGGTGACTCCATTTTTAAAATTTAAAAAATATTTTTATATATAAAATTAAAAAAATATTAAAATAAATATTGTGTGTGTGGTGTTTGTGTGTGTTTTTTTTCGATAAAATGGGTCAAAAAGCAGACCAACGATACGATAATAAAAATAATGGTCGGGCAGGTCCAAGGGAGACAACTCTTTATTTTCAGCGATTCTCGCCCCTTTTTTTGTCTACTTTGACCCCGACCCAGTTAGAAAAAAATGTCGTTTCCGTCCTTCGCCTTTCCAATGATAGTTTTTAAAAAGTACCCCAACATTCCTGGGAAAAAAACGTTTTAAAAAATTTGGCCAAAAAAACGCCTTTAATTACGAACGATTAAATACCCCATCCTGGCAGAAACCCAAACCTTTGGAATCGCAAAATATTTCCTAAATCCAAGTTGGAGAGTTTTTGGCAAGATTGAGGGTCAATTTTTAAACGATCGAATTTTAAGGACGATTTTCTGCCCAAAAATTTTTAAAAAACTGCCAATGCGACAAAAAGTTTACTGGTTAAAAGAAGTTAACTTTTAAAAATATTTTTTCAAATAAAATTACAATTTTAAAAAATAAACATGGGTTTTTCGAATTTTACGCCCTTCGCCAAAAAAAAAAAACGATTTTTTTAAGTCGGGGTGGTTAAGGGTGTTAAAATTTATTTAACCAAAATATCGACTTGTTTGAAATTAGATGTTTTTTGAGGAAATTAAAAACTAATTTTAAGGGGCTAATGCCAACAATTTATATTTTGACCATTTAACATTTAATTGGCTTTTAAGCATTTGGTTCGTTTCCACATAATACCGTTTTGAGACGATGGGGTCACGTTTTAAACTTTGATTATTTCATTTTTTCAAATTTCAGGGGAAAAGAAATGGGGGCGCCGAAGCCGAAGAAAATAAAATAAAAAGAAATGAATTAAGCTTTAATTTAATGTACGAAAACAGATAAAACGGAGTTTTTCTGGTTTCCCCTTTTTCAAAAAAAACAGATAAAGAAACCTGCCCTTTTCCCCAATACAGGAAAAAAGAAAAAACCGGGTTTTATTACCCCTTTTTTTTTGAAAAGGGGGAAACCCCAAATTTCATTTGATCTTTTCGTATAAAAAAGGTGACTTAAATTCAATTTCACATTTTTATGAGCGGCGCATATTTAGTCCTTGGAAAGGCTCTTTACTTTCTTTTCTCACAACTCCGGTTAAAAAGATACCACGGGGCGATTCGGATAAAATTGAAAAAATTTCCCCAAAGCTTATCTTTTAGCTTATCCCCCCGTTTGCGGGTTTCAAAAAGAATGCCACATCTCCATACTTTTCGGGGTTTAAAGCCCAGTTTTTTCTATTCCTTACCTTTTCCCCCCCATCAATTTTTGGCGCCCTTTTTCCCATTTCCCGCAAATTTATTTGTAAGTCCAATACTTTCCCTCCCCGTTTTTTAAACTTCTCTCTTCCTCTCTCCTCTCCTTCTCCTCTCTCCTCCTCTCCCCTCCCCCTCGTCCCCCTTTTCATTTCCGAAAAAAACCCCTTTTAATAAAAAATCTCCCTCTTTTTTAATGATACATTCTTCTCTTTATCAACTTTCGGCCCCCTTTGTTCATTTCCCATTTTACTTTTCTTACGAAGATTTACCCCCCATTTTATTATAAAAATATTCCTAACTTTTTCTTTTAATTTAAAATAACAAAACTTCCCTTGGGGTCCCTTTAGCAATTATTTTCGGGGGTTTCTTCCAAATCTTAAATTATCCCATTATCCAATAAAAAAACCCCAAGTGCACGCTAAAAATAATAAAATAAAATTATACGTTTAAAAGAAATCCATGCATTCAATCCCTTTTGTCTAATATTAAAAGGGAACCCGTAGTTTTTAAAAAAAAATAACTTTTACATTGTCTTATTTTTGGGAATTTCAACAAATTTTTTTGATTTATTGTTTCTTTATTTTCCGGTGCCATTTTGATGCATCCGGCTCTCGAAAAAATCCCCAGGATTTATAAAGGGCCAAAAATTGGGGTTTTTGAATGAATTGGTACAAATGTTTTATCTTTACTACAAAACGGGGGGAAATTAGATTTAAGGCAGAAGAAGGAAGATGGATGGTGGGAAATAGAGGTGGACGGAGGATGGAGGACAGATAATATTTAAATTGGTGGGTGGATGAATGGAGAGGACAATAGATGGGGAATAAAAGGTATGGATGGAGGATGGGCAGATAGAAAAATAGAAGATGGGGGGGTGAATGATGGGTGGGGGACATATAGAAAAAGGGGGATGGATGGGTGGGTGGATGACAGAAGAAAGATGGATGATGGACAGAAATGGAAAGAGAATGGAGGGGTGGGCAATAAAGGATAATGAACGGGGTGAAAAGGAAATAGAAATAATGGTGACATATGAGAATAGATTTGGGGGATGGATGGAGGTGGAGATGCATGGATAAAGGAAGTGGATGGACAAATAAAATAGTTTGGTGATGGGGGAGGATTTCAATAGATGGATGGATGGATGGGGCAATAATGATTGATATTGGAAAAAATGAAACTTTCCCTCCTACGTGCCATAATTTTTTTCAATCGATAACCGAACGAAATAATGGGGCCAGTCTAAAAAAATTGTTTGTTAGACAAAATTTTGCTTAGTTCAGATCATTCTAACAATGGGGCCCAAAAAAATAATTAAACAGACCTCAAATAATAAAACTCTTCGACCATTTGGGGAGCCACGTAAAAGATTTAAAAATTTCATCTCATAGGAAAAAAAACAGAGTCTCATCATCATTGCCTTTTTCCCCGGTCGGGGATAGGCCACAGACAGTTTCCATCCTTCTCAACTTGACCAACTTTTTTTTAAAAAACTCATCCAGTTTTTTCCACTTTTCTGTATATCAGCTTCTTTTTTCTTCTCCATGTTCCTCGTGGCCTTCCCCTTGATCTTCTGCCCCGAGGGTTCCAGTCAAAACTTTCTTTGTTATAGTTGAGTCATTCTTTTTTTCGGTTTTTTCCCCCAACCACCTCCATCGCTTCTTCCTATTTTTACGGGGGCCAGAGTCCTTTCGGTTTTCTGTTTCCTTTTATAAATTTTTATTCCAAAACACTTTTGGTCGCCCAACAAAAAAAAAAAAAAAAGGGTTGGTTTTACGCCTCGTTTTTAAAACGTTTGAGTTTAAAAAAGGAAAGGGTGTTTAACCCTTTGCCAACCCCCAACCCCCAAGTGCTAAGACTATTTGAGTTCTCCATTGACGGCGTTTTTTTAGAAAACATTGAAAATTTGTCTCCGGAGGTTTTAAAAAAACAAAACCCCCTTTTAAACTAAGGAAAAACGCTGTTTTGGGAAAAATCTAAAAAGGCGGGGGAAAGAAGAGTGAAACAATGCCATTCAATACACAAAAGTGTCAATTTCAATATTAAAAATGGGGTTACGGATCAAATCCCTTGAATCCCAATTTTTTTCCACCCCAAAACGGATCAAAAAAGGAAGCTATAGGACCCCGTCCCCAAAACGATTATCGGGATATTAAAATATTGAAAAAAAATTTGTACCAGAAATAAACGACTTAAGTTGATTTTAAAAAAAATTTATAAGGAGAAAAAAACATATTTTACTGTTCTAATTTCAACGTTTTCTAAATTTTGAAGATTTTTAAAAAAAAAAAATTTAAATTTTGCCTTTTATCATCTGATCCCCCCCACTTTAAAAAAAAGTTTTTAGACGACAGGTCACAAAACGGCTTTGCGCCCAAACCACGTTTTTTTTTTTTTTTGTTTTCTTTTTGGGGCAAGGGGGGGGGGGGTGGGGGGGGTGACAGACTTTTGAGATTATCAGAGTTTCGGACCCCCCCCCCCCCCAAAAAAAAAAAAAACAGGTGCGAAAAACCACGTATTAACTCACTTTTTACGAGTTTTGATCCGCTGAAAAGTGAAAATCAATACCATGTTTTTAAAAAGTGACCATTACTCACGGGGATCATGTCGAACCGAACCACATTTTTTAAAAGCCGAATTAAAAAAATTTTAAACTGTCAAAAATATAAATTTGTCATTGCCCCAAAATATGGACCATTTTTCCTCAATAAAAAACATACAAAAAAATCCCAAAAACAATCGATATTTCGGTAAAAATTAAATTTTCAACAACTAATCCCACTTTAAAAACCGTTTTGAGCGAAAGGGTTTTCAAAGTGGTATAAAGAGAGAGAGAGAGAGAGAGAGAGAGAGAGAGAGGAGAGAGAGAGAGGGAGCTTCAGATGGAAACTTCTAGAAATCAAAACCCAATGCATTTATGCCAAAAACCCAACCCACCCATTCCCAAACCAAAAAAAAAACCCATTTCGCGTTCGCCCTCCACAAACCACTTCTTCTATACCTTCGCGATACATCCCTAGTTTCCAGTCGTCAGCGGAAGTCTGATCGATTTCACAGAAGTGACGAAATTAATTATTATTATGAATCGTTTACTGAAATTTGGATCGCTCGTTAAAGATTTTCATATAATAAAGAGAGAGAGAGAAGAGAGAGCGAGAGAGAGAGAGAGAAAGAGAGAGAGAGAGATAGAGAGAGAGGGAGAGAAAGAGAGATAGATAGATAATTGAGATAGATAGATAGATAGAGAGAGAGAGAGAGGAAGAGAGAGAGAAGAGAGAAGAGAGAGAATAGGACAAAGAATTGTAGATACCATCAAATTGCAAGGACTTTCCTACTTGTTTTAATTTATAGTTTTTTTTTCATCCTTTACCATTTCTTTTTTTCCCTATTAACCTTTCACTACCATCCATTTTCAGTTTTCCCCAAAACATCACACCCAACTTAACTTAAAATATATTTTTTAATCACTCAGCCATAATAGCAGTCATTCTTGCCATATTTAATTTTCTTTAGCATATGATGCTCAACAAACACAATGTTCTTTTCTTTAATCTTTACATCTTTATGATGTACAAAATAAATTCGAATAAAAAAAATTGTGGTTGTATCGTAACGAATGTGACAATTTGCTCCTATAGAATAGAACGAATTTGACGTCAACTCGGTCTTTGTATTATTTTGCCATCCACGTATTAGTATTCTCACTAAACTGTATTAACCAGACTATAAAAGTTCAAGGTTTACACATAGTTTATGTGTGTTGTCCCGTTATACTTCCGGATGAAATTGTTTAATGAGTCTTCTTAGCCAAATTCATTCTGATTATATTTGTAATGAGAGGATTAAATGGTCTCTAAAAACCACTGAGTGAATGGTACCAAACTATTCAAGACAAATTCAGGATGTGGAGGATGTATTAGTAACCAATAATATCATATTAGTCTATTTTTTAATTTAAAAAAAAACATGCTATGATCGTAAAAAAAACACATTTATCGTCCTTTATTTAGTTAACAAACATAATCTGACCCCCTCGTCCAAAAAACGGTATTAAGTCGGATGGATCAGATGCTCACAAGGCAAATTAAAGTTAAAATCTTCAAAATATGAAACGTTTGAATTTAGTCACAGTAAAAATGTGATTATTGCTTCTCCTCTATAAAGTATTTTAAACTCAACTAAGTCTATATTTCTGGCTACAAATTCATTTCAATATCTTAATCATCCCGACCTTAATACCGCTTTGAGACAGGGTTTACACTACATCATTTGTGGTAACTGCTCTAGAGACATGATAAATAAATATATTAAATATATATATTATCTATATATATATATATATTATTAAATAACTGATAACACCGCAGCACAATACATCGCAGCACAGATCCCCCATTCAAAACATCGATACAACCAACCACAAAGTCCTCCCATAACACATGAAACAAAGCAAAAACACCAAATAAGCAATGCACTATTGGAACAAATAAACACCGCACACATGCGACAAACCACCAACAATAACCAGGAGGTCGTCAAGCAAAGCAAGCCCCTACAGATTCGGTGCTAGAAAATGCAATTTAATGCCTGTCAGAGAAACTGGAGATTTATAACTACACAAACCACAGAAACAATAGGCACCTAAACAAAAGATTCTGACACATGATGACAATGAGCAGACACTCTAACAAATTCAAGCTCAAAACGCAAAAAGGCCAAATAACCCTTCACCCCCCTCTCCTCCCCCCCCTTCCCCCCCCCCACGCCCTTCCCCCCTCCCGAATCCCCAGTATACATACCCCTCCTCCCCCTCTCCCATCTCCCCCCCCCCGCGCCTCCCCCCCCCCCCCCCCCGCACCCACACATACCACCTACAATAACACACACACAAGTACACGGAAACATACAACACACCTACTCGCATACACACACATACACACACCACACACACACACACACACGCATAATATAAACATGAGAAGCCCCACAGCACAATACAACATCAAAACTATCACCACGGTACACAACGAAACAAATTTCCGTTGGAGTTTTACTTACGAGCCATAACAATGGATTTACGCCGTCTAGAAGAAGTGTATAAAAACACAGAAACGAGTCGTCCTTGCAAAAAATGTAGTGAAATTTACATATTTATATTATATATATATATTTATATTATATATATATATATATTTATATTTATTATATAAAGATAATATATAAAAATAATATAATATATATATAAATATATATATAGAAAGATTGACACATTGAACCGACTACACTTGAATTCGAGCAATACTGATATAATTTTAAAATGATAAAATGCCCCGCGCTCAACAAAGTATATCTATAAATATATTGTTGGGTTCCGTCTTTAACGGGTATTATATATTTAATCCCAATCTATTCAGCAATGCATAACTCTTATCAAAAACACCAATGGACTCAGGAGAGTATTCCTACATAAATAAATACAGCTCAGTCTCATTGTGCATGAATATAACTGTGTTAAACTGGCCTACGCTTCTAATAATAATATTAAAGGTAGATAAATGATTCAAATTTAAGACCTGGTAAAAATAGCTTGAAAATATATCAAGATAAACAAATTTTTTGGGGGAATTGCGGAGGGGGGGGGTGGGAGGAGATAGTGACCCCACTCAAACGTATTAGTCGGGATGGTAAGATGTTGAAAATGAATTTTATAGCAGAAATATCAGACTTGGTGTTGAGTTGTATTTTTTATTGGGGAAATGGATATCAAATATTTTAGGGTGCTAATCCCAAACAATTTAATTTTTGACCAGTTTAACATTGAATTCGGCTTTTTTTTTCATTTGGTTCGTTCCGACATAATTACCGTTTTGAGACGATAGGTCACAAATGAAATAACCATGTAAACAGTTTGTAATAGGTGAGTTACGTTTAGTACAAAATTTTTAATTGGGAGACAATACACTATTGTTGATTATATGTTTTTTTAAAACAAATGGCGGATTTTGGGGGGGTTTGAGAAATGCCCAGTGTGAAGTAGGATAAGTTGGCGGATTTGGCGGATTTTGGGATAAGTTGGGGGAAAATTTTACAAAAGTACCTGGAAAACACTGCGGGAGAAAGACCAAGAGCTGGATAAAGGTCAATATCCACCAGTTGTTATAATGAAATAAAAAAATGCTGAAAAAAACATATATAGAAACAACCCGACTCTAAGCACTTAAATTACAATTACGTCGCTGACACATACCTTCACACCACAAAACAACACACACATACAACACACAACACAATCAGCCTATCTTGTTTCTCAACCATCTACTAAAGACGAAACAGATATGATTTAAGTGAACGTTTTAAAAAACGGCAAAGATTCTTTTTACGATTTTTCTGGTGGTAAGGCGTTCCAAACAGGGGGCCGAAATGAGAAAGGATCTCATTCCGAATTTTTTTATATTCGAGGGACAACTAGTTTGGTGGAATCACTTTTCCGAACGTAAGGAGCGGGGTTTTTAATATCGTTCAATTAGTTCTGAAATGCAGGAAGAGGGAGTACCTTAAAAACAAAAATACACTAAACACAAACTTTGAATTATATCCTTTTCTCAAAAGCAGCCAATGCAGGTCTAGAAGCAGAGGTCTGACAGAATCGCACCTACGCTTCATGAATACTAGTCTGGCAGCGGTGTTTTGGACAATCTGAAGAAGTCTCAGATTATATTGCGAAACGCCAAACAACAGAGCATTACAATAATCCAATTTTTATAGTACGAGGGACACAACCAGTGCTTGGGCACATCCTCAGATATGATGTTTTCTCCTCGGGATATACTTTTATGCTCGTCGGAAATATATTTCATAGGGCGTCCGCCATTGTTCCGATAGTTTAGAGCCAGTTACTAAGTTACCATCCCTATTACGAGGGAAGTGACGTCATGACTGTTGAAGCTTATAAACATGGTGACCTTGTTAATTTCAAGATTCATAGACAACAAAGTTTCAACACACTGTATAATCTCTTACTTATATCTATATTTTTTTTTATCGTCATTATTATCATTGTAATGCTTGTCCTTATCTTTCCTGGCGAAGAGTATCTTATAAAGATAATGGCGGTTGTACTAGTGCGGGCCGAACACTAATATCTAAAAGGTATTACGACAAGCTAAAAAGGTATCCGAGTAAAATTCCTCGGGACAAATGGAGTTTGTCTGGGGTGCATTATCTGTTAGATTCCTTGCCATCTATCTCAAAAAAATAATCCCTACATAATACACTCCTAAAATAATGGAAAGAATTCCTACGCCGACTTATACTGATTCTTTGGGGCCCCCATTAACCCAAAAAAAGTAGTTCCACGGCCACCATCGTCACTGACTATGTGTGTGGTGTGTGTGTTGGGTGTGTGTGGGTGTGTGTGTGTGTGGTGTACATAGGGCATTATAACAACAACAAGGTAGAAGCATTAGTCTGGATACGCCCCTTTGTTAGATAGGGTTTTTATCAATGGCCGTGCAGGATTGTGGGGAAAATGGAAATTGTCTCAATCCAATATGGGGCGTGGCTACTACTTGTTCGTTCGCCCCATCTAGCTGTGTCTTAATTGTTTCAAATTCATTTGTTCTATTTTTGAAACAACCTTATTAATTCTTAACCCACTCAATCCTAGATATATTTTGCTACTTTTCAAAATGGAAAAAAAGTATTATAAAAATAGATAAATAAATAAAAGTGACTTTAATATTTCCTAGCGCAATATCCACTAAATGTGCTCAAAGCGCTTTACAAGGGTCCCTGGTCAACAGAAACATTAACATGTAGGGCGGGACATGCCGAGTTAGGCGATATTACAATTTTTTTGGACAAAGACAACCTGTTAACGACCAGGTATCGTTTTACACCAGAGTACGGTGAGAGAATGTGAGTAAAAGCTTTCTCCAAGGACTCAACTATCGCCGAACGCGAGGCTCGAACCACGACCTTTCCGATCCGAAAGCGAGTGCCCATACCACTAGACCACATAGCCGCACGGTTTAAACGGTAAAGACAGATCGATTTTAATAAGACCAAAAACGCAAAATGTGTTAACGATTCAAATCATTAAAACCAAATAATTTTTAAAAAAAATCAAAATATTTGATTAAATGAAAAAAAAAATAAGAAGAAAAAAAAGGGAAGATGAAGAAACGTTTTCAAACCATTCCCCCCCCCCCCCCCCCCTCCCCCCCCCCCCCCGGCTTTTAAGTATTTGGTTTGTTCTGACATAATAAATACTGTTTGAGACGATGGGTCACATTAAAAAGCAATTTTCTTGTATTGCTCAATTCTCGTGAGGATATATTTTTTTAAAAAAAGAAAGGAAGAAAGATTTACAAATTTATTTGATGAAAACCCCAAAACAAGCCTGTTTATTCAAATACAAACAAACAGACACATTCAAAGGCCTTTTATTCTGTCTAAATATTTCTGTCTTATCCAATACTAATATTCAACACTCATTTGATCTAAATTTTCTTTCATCATCATTGCTGTAGGACTTTAACAAAAAGGTTTTACTCTATTTTGACATGGAAAAAAAACTTTTACTTAAAAAATTAGAATATTTAACTAACCACAAACTTATCAAAAAACATTTGTCCCGAGATTCTAATAAAAAAAAAGGTTAAATTAAAAATTATTTTTGATATGCTCGTTTTGGTTCTATCTATCTAGGTTTATTTTTTAAATTAAATTTTTAAATAATTTCTTTTTTTGGGGCCCAAAATTTAATTTGATTTAAGTTTTGGGTTTGTATAGAAAATAAATTGAATATCTTGGTTGTAATTTACTTAGACTCAATGAATGTAATCCTCACGGTCTATATTTGTTTTACTTTTCATTTCACTTTTCATTCATAGAAAATTTCTTAGAAAGAAGAAAAATTAAGGGGGGGAGGGAGGGAGGGAGGGAGGGAGGGAGGAGGAGGGAGGAGGGAGATGTTGGTTTAAACACGGTGTGTCATAGAACGAACGGCACAGAGGGCTGGCTGAGCTTGAGGGTTGAGGACTCTATAATACTGGATTCTATGAAAAAAATAAAAAA
>NW_027625267.1:0-7217 GCF_034508935.2 Berghia stephanieae
GTTTGAACCTGCGACCTTTTTGGTAAAAACCCCCCCTCAGGTAAGCGGCCACCGGGAGCTATCCACAACACAAAAATATTCTTTTTCAAACCCAAAATCTTTCTAGATCCCTCTCTCACCCACTTTCTTGAGACGCCGTTTTGTTCACCCCTCCGAAGAAATTTGACCAGCAGTTAAGCTTAATACCAATATTCTCATCACAAACATAAACATAGAAACGATGGAACATTGATATGCTCCGGTGTATGGGTGATTTTAATTCAGAAAAGTGAGTGGAGCAGGCACTTATGTTGGAACAACAAGATATGAAGTGAGTAAAAAGTGCCAGGGGTAAGTGCCTCCATGCCCAAGACAAGGACCCCCCCCCCCCCCCCCCCAGGACAGCGACTTCACCAATGGGTAGCGTTTAAATTTTTTTTCTGCCATCTCACGCAATGATAGCCGGGTTTTTATCCAGTTCCAGTCCATAGGCTCACAACCCTTAGAGTGACCATCTTTTCTTGTGTATGTGTGTGTGTGGGTGTGTGGGTGTGTGTGTGTGTGTGTTTTATATTATTATTATTATAGTAGTATAATTTCCCCCCCCCCCCCCCCCCGCCCTTCCCCCCCTTTTTTCGGATTCGATTTATCTTCTGCTTTGTTGTTTTTTTAGGATTTGTTTGATTGTATTCGTGCGTACGGGGTTTGTGGGTTTGTTTTTGTTTTTTCCGGTTTTATTTTATTGGAGGGGGGGGGGGGGGGGGGGTTTAAATTTTTGAACTGCGAAGAGTTGAATAGCATCAGCTGGGGAAATACCTCGGGTACGAGATTTTTATTAACGATCGGTATCGATAGAAATGCGTTAGGTTTGTAAAATGATGGTGGTTGCCCAAGTTTGGTCTCTGTAATGATTTAAAGGGGCTTGGACGGGTTCCAATACTTTGCCTGTGTTTATTCTAATGGACCTGATAATGGACTTAGATGCCGTGTTTTGTGTGTGTGTTTGTGTTTTGTTCCGTGTATATTGTTACTTGCACGTTTCCTACCATTGACGATGGGGAAAAGTGTGTGTGTGTGTGTGTGGTGTGTGTGTGTGTGTGTTGTTGTGCCAGAAAAGAGAGAGGAGAGAGGCGAGAGAGAGAGAGAGAGATAATTCATACGAATATATGAAGGAACATGAGTGAACGGGACTAATTAATACGAAGATATGACGGGACCCAAGACACGAGAAACCAAAAATCAACACGAAGATATGAGAGCGAGAGAGGAGAGAAGAGAGAGAGAGAGAGAGAGAGAGAGAGAGAGAGAGAGAGAGAGGGGGGGGGATGTGAAGGAACAAACTTAACTAAAAAATATATATGGGAAGTTAAAGAGGTAATTTTATTCTCCGTCTTCTTCATTCAATTCAAATGTCCCGATAGTTCATTGATAGAACACTCGCCTTACACCGCAAAGGATTGGAATGAATCCTGGGTGAAGTAGAGTTTTTTGTTTTGTTTTGTTTTTCTTGGTGAACATCAGTGATTTGGGTCTGTTGGATTAGGCAGAAATACTTTTCGATAGACTATGTCAAAACCAATGGGAAGCAAGCAATTTTTTTTTTTCGTTTTTTGTTGTTGTTGTTTTTGGTTTTGTTTGTTTGTTTTGTTTTGAGAGGGAATTGTCTTGGTTTTTGTTAAATCATTTTCTATAAATTTGATTTTATCGTCATTTCACTTGATTGGAGGTAAAAGTTTCTTGTTATAATAAATGATAAAACAGTATTTTTAGCAACACTTTTTTGAATGCTTCGAAACATTTCCATTTCATCGAACGAAAGCTTCACTCCAGCAACTCATAGGAAAGTGATGGATGATTTTATAGGCAACACAACAACTGGTTTTCTGTCAAAATATTCACTTTTCAAGGAATGATCTAGATTTATTTTCTCCCTTTTGCATCCCACGTCGTAAACGAATTTCCTTTTTTTCTTTGGATGAATAAAGTATATTATTGTTACTATTATTAAAAGTCGACCGTTAGGCTTTCAACCCTTTTGTACTCGCATTATTCCAATATCCCCCGCTGTGTCTAAATAAGTACTCTTTCCCACACTTGACCCAGCGTGTTTTGAATGAAAGGGGGAGGGTGGGGGGGGGGGGGGAGGGTAAAATCCTCACAGTTAAGTTAGGGTTTATTTTGTTTTTGTGAACGTGATCGGTGTGAATTCGACTTAACAATTAAAGTATTGCTGTAGTTTAACATGGAATGAATTTTTATTTCACTTGTTTTGTTCTTGTTTTAGTCCTTGATATTGTGCAGCTATGTGGTCTTGTGGTATGACACTCGCTTTAGGATCGGAAGGTCCTGACTTCGAGCCTCGTTGGGCACATAGTTTGGTCCTTGGAAAAGACTCTTTACTCACATTCTCACAATGTAATATCGCCTAACAGGCGTCATGACTTGTTCTACGTGTTACGTGTTGCTGTTGGTCAGGGACCTTTTTAAAGCGCTTTAAGGATATTTAGTGGAAATTGCGCTACATAAAAGCTCAAAAGCCCAAGTCGGAACGTCGTCGCCGTTTTCAAAAATGATAACAATTATATTGATGATGTCCGTCGATTGACGTAATGATAACAATTATATTGATGATGTCCGTCGATTGACGTAATGATAACAATTATATTGATGATGTCCGTCGATTGACGTAATGATAACAATTATATTGATGATGTCCGTCGATTGACGTAATGATAACAATTATATTGATGATGTCCGTCGATTGACGGTTGACGTGATATATAAAATATAGTGAGAAAGAATCAGTTTGAAATGGACAGCGTACAGTATAATCAGCGTGCTCCTCCAAAACCTAGAATCAACCTGCCTACATTTTAAAGAAGATCACATCGGGTTGTTAAATTACAATAAATAATAAGGTTTTTGGTGTGTGTGGGGGTGTGTGTTTAAAAAAGAAGAAGAGAGAAGAAAAGAAAAGAAGAAAAAAAGAAGAGAGAGTTTGCTTTTTTCTTGGTGAAAAATTTTTCATTAATATCTTTTCAATATACCAATCACATTGGGCTTCAAAGACCATTAAAGGCAATTTTAAAGTTCATTTACATGTAATTGATAGAATAAAGAAATTCCCCCCCAAAGTAAAAAAAAAATTGTTTAGGGAAAAACCGGGGGTCATATAATAAACGATTCTTTCTTCTTTCTTTACTTATGAAAACAAATTTACAGCTTTTCAGTGTGGGGAATCAGTAATTTTTTGACTATTCAAATTTGTCCCAAATTTAAAATAAAAATAATCCATTATTTTTCGATTTTTTTGGGATTTTTTTTTCCAGGATCCCCATTTCGCACTGAATATCAATGCAACTGTTTTTTCTCATCCCCGCCTTTTTTTAAAAAATTTTCTTTTTTAAAGTACAAAATTAATTTTTTTTAATTTTTTAAAAATTCTGTTTTTTTCCTTTCCCTTTTGCCCAAATTGGGCCCTTTTCCTACCACAACAACCGATCTATGTTTCCTTTCCTACCCTTTCATCTCTCAAAAATTAGGGTGGGACTCCTGACAAAAAATTTTTTGGGCCCGGGAAAATTATAAGATGGTATTAATCTTCTTTTAACAACCTCCCAACCTTAAAAATCTTATTTTGACATTTTTGGCAATTGGAGTCATCGAAAATCGATCCTTTTTTAAAGTAGATTTTTTTATATCCCAAAATTGACTGCACCCAATGAAGGGGGTTTGGGGGTTTCTGTCTAGTTTTCAATAGGGCAATGGGTGAAGGGTAAAATTTAAAAAAATTTCTTGGGGGGAACTAGACTTTACGTTGGTTTTGTACTATTTGGGGTTAATTAGTCCCCGAGACGGTTTTTTAAATAGGGGAGTCTTTGGGGGTAAAAGGAATTGAATTAAAAACGATTAGGGGTAAGGTTAATAAGGGTTTAATTAACAAAATTGAAAAAAAAAGGGGGAAATTGTTTTGTGTGTTGGGGGAGGGGAAAAGAGAGAGAGAGAGAGAGAGAGAAGAAAGGGGGGGGGGGGGTTGGTTTTGGGTTCAGGGGGGACGGGGTTAAATTATGGGAAATTTTAAAAAAATATGAAATATACAACCAAGAAAAAAAAGAGGAGAGAGAAGAAAGAAAGAAAGAAGAAGGAGAAGAAAAATTTGCTCCCATTTTCCAGCTCAAAAATAACCCTTTCGAATTTTTGACCTCCAAACTTTTTCCAATTTACTTTTTTGCCCTTTAATTTTTTTTTTTACCACCCCTAACATGGGCAAAAAATTTTTTTTTCATTTTCTAAAAATTTTAAATTTGGGTTTCCCTTTAGGGCCTACTTATTTGGGATAATACATGAAGCTCGTAAGCTATTGCCCATGGTCGTCCGTTGAGATACGCTTTAAAAAAGTAAACATTTTTTCAACTGTCCCTCAGCCCTGTGGGCATTTTTTACTCTGACAAACATTTTATTTTTTTTTTTTTTAATGTTGACCAGAAAACATTAACTCCCTTTATCAATCAAAAAATTCTCCGTTAAAGAAAATTAAAAAAAAAAAATTTAAATTTTTAAAAACAAAAATAAAAAAAAACAACAACAAACAAAAAAAAAATTTTTTAAAAAAATTTTTTAAAAATATATAAAAACTTTAAAAAAAAAAAAAAATAAAAAAATTAAAAAATAAATAAATAAAAAAAATTTAAAAAAAAATAAATAAATAAATAAATTTAAAAAAAAAATATATATATAAAAAGTATATATCATATTTTTATATTTTATTAAAATATAATAATAAATATTTTTTATTATATATATTTTTTTATATTAATAGATGATATATTTAAATATATATATATAAAAAATATATAAATATATATTTATATCCACTTTCTTTTTGGCTGAGTACGGGTTTCCTCACTCAATGGGGGCACCGGGCCAAATAAATTTTTTCCCGACCGCAATTTTTTTCCCCTTTTAATTGGGCCCAATATTTCCCGTCGCCACCTTCCAGAATGGGCCAATATTTTAACAAAAAGGGGGCCTTTGCTAAAAGCCCGGGCAAAATGTCTGGGTCATTTTGGGTAATGGGGAAAAACCCAAAACTGGAGACCTCAAATTCAAAATTTACCAAACCCCACTTTCCATTCATCAACATTTAACTGGAAAAAATTTTCAACAACTAAACCCTGAGAGTTTGATCTGATTACGCCAGACAAGGGGCCCCCTTTAAAAATACGACATTAAAATTACGGGAAATGAAAGAGCAAATTTAAAATGACGACATTAATTATTACTCCTGAAAAAACCTTTTTTATACGACATTAATTATTACGTCACGAAAGACCATTAATTTAAAACACTTAATTATTACTCACGAAAAACCTATTAATAGTACGACATTAATTTTTTACTCACTGAAAGAGGGCCCATTAATAAAAACGACATTTAAATTTTTACTCACTGAAAGACCCCATTTAAAATAACATTTAAATTTTTACTCCCCTAAAACCTATTAATAATGACACATTTAATTTTTACCACTAAAACCATTTAAAATTTACACATTAATTTTACGTCCCCCCTGAAAGGGCCTATTAATTTAAAGACGAAATTAAATTTTTACTCCGAAAACCTTTAAATACACATTTAAATTTTTACTCACTGAAAAACCTATTTAAAATACGACATTAATTATTTTCTCCCCGAAAAGGGCCTTTTTAATATGACGACATTTAAATTTTTACGGCCCCTTAAAACCTATTAATAATGACACATTAAAAATTTTTAAGTCACGAAAAAAGGCCTTTTAAAAGTGACACATTAATTTTACGTCACTGAAAGAGGCCGATTAAAAAACGTATCGACTCTCGACTAACTGGAAATAATGAGCTATTAGAGTTGTGGTGAAAGGTCTTTTTTTTTTTTTAATCGATACTATCAAGATATTTTCGAAAGAAAAATGAAAAAATTATCAGGGAAGGATCTCCAGTTGAGTAATGAAAATAACTAGGAAGAAAATGAAAGGACTGAAACCAAAAGAATAGCTGGATGGGATATTGTCTTAAGGGTCGTAAATGTTCATTTTTAATCTCACCTCTTTGGACAGCTTTTGGGGGTTGATTTCATTATCTACCCGACAAGCCACAAATTCTTTTGATGAACCATCTCGGACTTTCTGCCTGCCCCACGCGTACCCGTTGCGACAAAACCCGAACCACAGAGCATCTGGTTTTGTATTGTGACGAGTCAACTGGTGGGTTCGCTACTATACTATACACGAATGCGGCAGCGAATTCACCTCATAACATAGTAGTTGTGAGAACCATTAGAACATAATATCGTATATTTTAGGCGATAACATTCGAAGTTGCTGCTACATCACGGTGTTCCAAATCAGATGCGCCGAGTCTTCCGGACTGTGCTCATGATGAGGGCAGTGTGCGTCACCGTCGGTATCTCCCGTTTGGTAGGCTTTGCAGGAGTGCCCGGAAAACCGGCTTTTTTTAAGGTTATTGATTTGTAGTGTTTTGGGTTTTTTTTAAAAGACCAAAGATACAAATGCACAAATAAGACAATCTGACTACTCTTCCTTCGGAAATGATCAAGCGACTAGCATAGGTCATAATTCTTTGAATGACTATATATTGTTGTTGTTTGTTTTTTGTTTTGTTTTTTTTTATTGGAGGGAAGGGGGGGGGGGTCAAACGTTAATATCATGATATTATAGGAGGTTGTTAAATTTGTTTTCCAAATATTCTATCCGGTCTCTACACACAGCCAGCTTATTAAAAAGTATTCGCAATAATTTTTCTTATGTAATTCGCGGTGCACCCCCACCCCCCCCCCCTCCCCTCTCTCTCTCTCTCTCTCTCTCTCTCTCTCTCTCTCTCTGTGTGTGTGTGTGTGTGTGTGTTATGTGTGTGTGTGTGTGTGTTAACTTTAAAAAATGGTAAACTCGCGTTACTTTTACATACATCATCATTGTGGAGAATAAGAGAATTGAGTAGGAATTAAAAATTCGCGGCGGTGATGGGGTTTGAATCCGCGACCTTATTGGGACGACAACTCCGCCTGGCCGGTGAGAGCGTGACTCTACCGTATGAGCTATCGCGGGTTCAAACCCCCATCACCGCCGCGAAAAATTTTTTATTCTCTATTGTTTTCTGGCACTTTCCTACTCACTTCATCTCGTTGTTACCACATAAGTGCCTTTTTCCCCCACTTTTCTGTATTGTGGAAATATTTGTCTC